>NC_081411.1:43071016-43326016 GCF_030272615.1 Cryptomeria japonica | reverse complement strand
TGGATGATACCATCCTAATGGGAAGATCTACTATTGTTGAAGCTACAAACTTGAGAAAGGCCCTAGATGATTATGAGTTGGCTTCTGGTCAAATGGTGAATAGGCAAAAAAACTCCTTATTTTTCTTTAATACCTTGGAGATGAGGAAAAGGAAAATGGCCAGATTATTTAATGTAGAATTGAAGCGTTACATTCTATTTATCTGGGTCTACCTCTTGGTCTATAATCCTTGGGCCAAGGCAAAGGAAAATGGCCCAATTTTTGAACTTGGAAATTTTCAAGAAAAATTCACTTCCCCAAGTCATAGTTTTGTTATTGAAAAATCTCATGAATTTAGTCTTTATGTTTGCATAAGTCTATAATTTTAAACCTTTTTATTGAACCCTGTGGTTCAAATGTTCAAGGTTCAAAGGGTCAAAGGTTCAAGGCTCAACCGTTCGTTCTTCTATCAAAATTTTGTGGGAAATGGAGTTTTTTCAGTTGAAAGTTATGAATTTTCTTTCTACGTTGAACCTTTGAACCAACATAAAAAGGGTCAATGGTTTAGTTGGTTCAGTGGTTCAACGGTTCAATCTGACAATACAATTCTGCACATATATCCGCTAGTCCAAAAATGAAACAAACAAAAAGTTGCAAATTTTTAAAATCTAAAGACAACCCACCTAATATTTTGGCCTTAAATTCTCTTAGATTTAATTTTGTGACCATACGAGGTCACATAATGTATTATTTTAATATTTTATAAATGCAGCAATATGGTTGACAATGTTAGTTTACAAAGCAAGTATCTTGATTTGGCGAGTTGTTAAAAAATAGTTAAAACCCCATCTATAATTTTAAATATCATAAAAACTCAAAAAAATTCATGGCCCCAGGATGTATGGTTAATCCATGGTGAATTTATTAAAAAGTGGTTGCAGGAAAAATTAAAACTTTTGCAATCATTTATGTGCAACAATTTTAAAAATTTTAATAATGTTTTAAATCAGTTTGAAAGAAACAATTTCACAGAAAGGTGAAAGGTTAAAAAGAAATATTTTGTAATCAATAATCTTTTCCAAGAATCAGTCACGTTAACTGAAAGTCTCATTTGAAAAGAAAAGAGGATATATATATAATGAAAAGAAAAAGCTAGGAGCTGACTCTTTCCTTTTTCTTGCTGGAAACTTACGTTGTAGCAGGGGAAAGATTTCTGATATTATCATTGTAAAGGGGAGAATATATTTGGATTGTCTGATAATTGTACCTAGGAATAATGGTTTGTGCACCATTTCCTTTACATTAGACATAACGAGGGAATGCATTTTAAATCCATGTGTTTATACATGTATCCCTTGGCTGCAAAATTGTTTGTGAGCTACCGTAGTTATTTTCTAATGTTTTCTCCTATTATATTTGATTATGCATGCAATTATTAAAGAAATTGTGAGCTCTGAACTGTTTGAAATTTTAAATCTTCTCCTTAAATCATCTATTGGAAGTATTCAAGGAATGAAATTTGTGTCATTTTCTATTTTCTTCTATTTATAAATATGCTATTTGTATCTGTTTATGGTGAAAATGGAAACAACAATATTGAAAGACTAAATGAATTCAACCACAAAACCCTAGCCTAACAACAACAAAGATCCACCATAACATATGAAGATTACCTAAGACAATGCAAATCAAATGAAATCACAAAGATTATACCATCACATGTCCAATAGGGTTTGGATCTCCATTCTTCCTATCTCCATTGATCTTGCTTGATATATTTGCTCTCAGATTTTATGTGTGCACAAGAGCTCAACAAAGAACGGAAATGTGGTTGCAAGTAGGCTTGATTGCATATGCAAGTTTGAAAGCGTAGTCGGAGCTGAATGCATAGTGAGGGTTTGATAATGAAGGAATCATCTCCTTATATAGAAGACACCAAATGAAATGGAGGGATAAGATTGAGAGGTGTAAAAGATAAATGGTCAACTATGATTAGAGGGTAGGTAAAGAAAATAATAAAATAATGAAAGGAGTAGGTAGTGTATGAATTAAGAGATGAATGACATATGTCGTGGGTAGAAAAGGTTAATGAATTAATTAAATAAATAAAGATTTATTTAATTAATAGAAGAAGTAGGATCAATTAAATAAATAAGATATTTATTTAATTTAGGAAAAAGGATAATTTAAATAAATAAATGTATTTATTTAAATGAGAAATAAGGCTAGAAGAGGATAAATGAATTAATTAAATAAATAAAGATTTATTTAATTAATAGAAGAATTAGGCTAAACTAATTAAATAAATAAAATATTTATTTAATTAGACTGGACAATTTTAGGTATCTACATTTTGCCCCTCTTTGAGACAATGCAGCTTGTCGCGTTGTTTCAAAGAAGATAAGATGAACTGATACAAAGTGGCCCCAAGATGGGAATGATATGCCCCCTCGAGAGATTGGATGAAAATGTCTGAAAAGATCGTAGACAATCTCTCGATAAGAAAGAAAGGCTAGAATGGACTGACAAGATAGAGTGACAGAGTCACGGGATAACGAAGACTGACTCGAGAAACGAGAGCTAGGGCTAGGGCTAGGGCAGTCTATAAAATAGACCATGAGGGGAATACATCCTCATTGTCATCCACACATCCAAGAGATCAAAGTGCAGAGAGAAAATAGAGCAACAACAATCAATAGCAATGGCATTGGTTCATAGATTCAATCGCGTTCACCGATTTCAGAGGCCAGCCGACGCAGGAGAGCCGGTGAGTACCACAAAACCTCTTTGTACTTTGTCACATTAATTGTTGTCATTAATGCATCTTAGGTAGTGCAATAAATGTGCTTTAGGATAATGTCAAAAATGTGTAGGCGCGTCTGCATTGGTGCCAAGCACGTTTATGTTGGCTAGGTGCGTCTGTGTTTGTGCCAGGCGCGTCTATGAATTCAACAGCGTCTATGTCATATGAGAACGCATCTGTGTTGTGCAGACACGTTTGTGAAATGTAAGTACGTCTGTGTAGGACAGGCGCGTCTGTGCAGAGCATAGGCACGTCTATCTATTTTAGGCGCGTCTATGCAGAGCAGGCGCGTTTGTGCAGTCTGTAAGCGTGTTTATGTCTTCTAGGGCAAATCAACAATTCTGTGATGAACATACGTTGTCGATTGGATAAGCTGCTGAGAGGATACACTCAAGCAGGTCCTCTAGGGAAGACTGGGTAGGGCTAGGATTGACAATTTTGTGATAGAACATACGTTGCCAATTAGGAAACCACTCAAGAGGATACACTCAAGCAGAGGCCCTAGGATAGGATAGATCAAGGCACTTTGTGATGAACATTGAGTTCCAAGACATAGTACTTTGTGATGAACAGTGAGTACCAATACGAGCAACAATTTGTGATGAACAGTGAGTGTCAAAATGAGCAACACTTTGTGACGAATAGGGAGTACAAATATGAGCAGCACTTTGTGATGAACAGGGAGTGCAAAACACATAGTACTTTGTGATGAACAGGGAGTACCATGAGGATAGATAGCAACACTTTGTGATGAACAGTGAGTGTCACTAGGGTAGAAGCAACACTTTGTGATGAATAGTGAGTGTCACTAGGATAGATAGCAACACTTTGTGATGAACAATGAGTGTCACTAGGATAGATAGCAACACTTTGTGATGAACAGTGAGTGTCACTTTGACTGACATAATTGATTTGCTTGACTGCATGAGTACTTACCTATGTTGGAGTCACGGGAGAGATTTCCATCGACTCAGAGGTTACGACCAGAGCTGAAATTTGAAGACAAAGCCACGATTGAGGTTATGGGTCTGCGATTTATTCTATATGTTCCTGAGTTTCGAGCGAACATGGGTTTGTTGACTGCACTTGCTAAGAGATGGCACTCTGAGACATGCACGTTCCATTTGTCGATGGGTGAGATGATAGTCACCTTGGAGGATGTGTACAGGATTCTGAGGATATCGATTGATGGGGAGTTAGTTCCCTACGATCAAGAGGGAGACAAGGAGGCATTGAGATGAGTGTTCGGGGATCCGGGATTGGAGATGAGGGCTGGACACATGGCTTGGGATACCATGACACAAACAAGATTAGCACTACCAACAATGTTGGCAGGAGTGATCAAAGAGTTCCTCTATCCGGATAGGGTGACATGAGGGTTGGTTGTGTAGCCATATGTATTTTGACATCATTGTATCATGACACTTATGATTTTAATATATATATGAGATGATTCTTTGCGGCAGCTATATGCATGTGCACCTATGTGATGCTTATGTTATGGATGCAAATATGTACATAATGAAATGCAATATTTTTGTTCTTTTATGTTTTTAAATGTTATGCAAATGCAAATGTGAATGTATGAAATGCAGATGAATATGACGATGCAAATAACTATTTACATAATGAGAATATAAAATGTGCTAATATGTGTTGTGTTCAGGATGTGATGTGATTGTGATATCTATATGTATGTATTAAATGCTAACATGTGATAATGCAGGTGCAACTACATGAAATGCAAATGTTTTTGGCATGTCATTATACTCAGTCGTGTGATAGCAGGTTACACGGACTCAAGAAGGACGATGGAAGTCAATCAAGAAATGGGGATGGAAGATAGAAGATATGGAAGTGAAAGTGCTTCTTGTGTGTTATCATCATTGAGCTTTATTATGGCAAGTAGGTTATGACAATTGAGGCATATGTTCGACCCAGAAAGTCATTGTACCTGTTTGCATGGAAATAAGACAGTTACAAAAAAGGAATGCCCCAGTTCATACTAGACTCACAGTGTCCTCATATCCTTGGACAAGTCATAGCATTACTAAGAGACAATCCACAAACAATAAAGAAAATAGGTGACGATACCCCATCCTTGCCTTTCTAGCCAAAGACATCTTGGAGATAGAATCTCTAGTCAAAGACATCCTAGAAAAGCTAAAAGACATGTCACCAAAAGATAAAATCAAAAAAGAAAAGCAAGACTCGACACCAACATCCACTGTAGTCCTCAAGCTTAGTGTCTCTTATCACTTGTATAAGTCTTAATTGATTGTGGTCACAATGTTTACTTTCACAAAAAGGATAGATAGCACTGAACCATATGTTGTCTGAGTCTGTTGAAATATTTGATTTGTTGAAGCCCATTGTTGTTGTTGTGTCTCATCTGAAACTGACTAAATCCATGAAACTGATACTTTATTGCGGAGAAGACAAAATTTTATTGTGGATTTGTGATGCAAATGTTGCTTTATTGCGGATTGTGCGCGGATAGACTGAAGAAAATTGGAAGAAATTGTACTCCTTGAAACATGTGATGCTCTCAGTTCCATACCCATCACTAAATGTAGGGTTTGCCTTAGCCACAAATAGAAGCTGATTTATTATGGATGGAAAGAGGGGGAAAAGGGGGTTACTAGGAATGGCTAACCAATCGTGGGTAGATCAATAACAAGCCATGATGGGAATGGGTAAGTTTATTATGAATGGATAGGATGTGAGTGTGTGCAAAGTGAAAGGATGAAATGGAATCCTGAAGGAGGGAGGAGCAATGTCTCTACACATGGCGCCAGTGACCCGGTTTTCACCATGGTACTTTCCTAGGGCACCACCGAAGTGGTTTTCACCATTGGACGAAATGTTTTTTGTTTTTTTTTTTCAAAAAAAAAAAAAAAAAAAAATTTGTGTCACAAGGCACTTGTTTGCCAGGTTTTCACCAAGTAACGATTTTTTATGTTTTATGAATTTTTTTTATTTTTTTTTGTATTAGGATACTCTGAAGAGCTATGTGTAAAACCTACGAAGGTGCATGCTGTTGATAGGATCCTCCAAAGGTTCACCATCTGGAGTTGAGAGCTAATATGCACCAGATCCATATGTTGTTGTGATGATGTAAGGACCCAACCAATTTGGTTCGAACTTGCCCTTCTTCTCTCTGTCTTGTTGATTTTTAGGATTTTCTCTGAGGACCAAGTCACCCACCTCAAATGTGCGAGGCTTGACTTTTTGATTGTAGCTGCGATGTTCCATGACTGAATGATGTGTAGCTTGAGTGTTTGTCTTCCTTGATAAAGGAACTAAGATAGAATTACTAGTATGTGGACTACACAGGCCCGTATGCTTGTCACCTAAAGAAGTTTGGGCATCATTGATAACAAAGTCCTTTGAGGAAGTTCCATTAAAGGTCCATGATGTATCCCCAAAAGGGGATGGATGTGTGAAAGAAGTGGATGAGCTATGAAGGCTTATGATTGTGAAAAGAAGTTAAAGTAGGATAGCATGATGGAGACTTAGGATCAACAAGTATGTTTTTTGACTTAAAATTGTAGAACTTTTGCCCCCAGTTATTTTGATATTAGGGGAGATCATCTCTTGCTCTTTTTCTTTCATAGTATTTTTATCCTTGACTTTGATTTTTGCAAAGTCCAATAGCTTTTGATTTTGATTTGGACTAAAGGACTTTTCTTTAGTTTTTACTTTCAGATTTTTCTTTTCAAAGCTTGATTTTTGATCCCCGATGAGTAAGGGCTTTTCTAATTCTTGTTGATCCAAGTCTAGGAGTGGAGTGGAAATGGAATGAGTGGATGAAATGGTAAATCTATGTGATTTCTCAAGAGGGTTGGTGATACGCTCAATAGATTATTCGTTGGAACCGCTCTTAGGACTATTGATATCAAGAGTTGCTTGCACCACTAGAGGAGATTTGCATTCAGACTTAGTAGCCACAACACTAGGTGGTTCACACCCAATTCCTTGGCATTGCAATTTGTTTGTAGGTTGTTCCTGTCAGTTGAATGTCTTAGGAGATAGTGGGAGTTGATCAACATGAAAGATATACTCACCACATCCCATGTCTTTAATCTTGAATTTTTCTTTCAACTTTGATTGTTTGGATGTAGAAGCTTTCAATGATTCTGGATCCACATATGCTGATGAAGGAATAGCTTCTCGATTGACTGGGATTGTTATTTCTGATCTATGTCATAGATTGTTGCAATATATGAATGGATTTGGGTCAGCTTTGACGGTCACTTCCACTCCATTGTGTGGAAACTTGATACATCGATGATATGTAGATGGTACTGCGCTCATCTCATGAATCCACGGACGTCCTAGTAATATGTTGTATGTGAGATCTAGATCAAGGACCTGAAAAACCACATCCTTTGTAATGGGCCCAACTCTAAGAGGTAAGGTGACTGTGCCCTTGGATGAACGCTCTACATCATCATATGCTTTGATGGTAATTTTGTTTGTAGAATTTACAGCTTTATCAGAATATCCCAATTGTTTTATTGTGCTCAATGTACAAATGTTTAGACTTGCTTCTCCATCTATCAAGACTCATTTTATTCGATGTTTGTGTATGAAGGCTTCAATGTGTAAAGGTGCATTATGTGGTTGGCTCACGGAAGCATCGTCAACTTTTGTAAATGTAAGGGAGTATGGAACGGAAAGGTATCCCACCATGGCTTGAAACTAGTCCACGTTCAGATCAGTAGGGACAGTAGTGTCTCTCAAGATTTTATCAAGAATGACTTTATGTGTGAGGGATATGCGTAAGAGCTCAAGGATTGAAATAAGCGCAGGTGTCTTCCCTAACTATTCTACAAGGTCATACTCATGTTTGGTTGACGAAGAAGCAGTGTTTTTGGCTGGAGCACCTTGCAAAGTGAATTTACCTTGACAAGTTATGAAATTACATTCAGAGGTAGGGTCGGAAGAAGATCCAATGCCTTTTAGGACAATCTTGGGTCTTTGGGTAGAATTCTCAGGTGTTTTGTCCTTGATGATAGTGGTAGAGACATAATTGTCCATCGAAATGTGATTGATGGTTGAATCATAATTGTAGGATGATCTGGTATAGTTGGTTTGATCATCTGTGGCTTTAGCTTTTCCCTTGTCATTCTTTGGGAATGGTTCCTTAAACATCTCATGTTCTTGATTGGAGGAATGTCCTTCAATCTCAATGTCACCTCTATCAATGAGATCTTGTATGATGTTCTTCAGTCGATGGCAATTTCCTATTTTATGTCCCTTGCTTTTATGAAATTCACAATACTAATCATCATTCCACCAATTTGGTTTGACCTTTAGCTCATATGGAGGTAGATCTGGAATTGTTATTATCTTGTTTGCCACTAGCTTTTTGAAAACTACCTCAAGTGGTTCTCCTAATGGGGTGTACTTCCTTCGTGACTTTGAAGTTGTTTGAGTATTCACTTGATTGTTTGTAGAACTTGATCCAGAAAAAAATGATTTTTGGTCGTACCGTATTGGCATCAACAACACCATCATTGACTATGTTCTTGTTTTTATTCCAAAATTTTGGCTTGTCTTTTCCTTTAAAGTCATCTTTGTTTTCCTTCAATATCTTAATGACTCCTTGCTCAATTAGGACCTTCTCTATTGCTAAGCCTTTTTTAATGACATCCTTGAAGGTGGACAAACAAGCTTTTCTTAGGTCATAGCCAATGTCTTTGTTAACATTTTGGGTGAACATTTCTACCATTTGTTTTTGTGGAATTTCAAAAGAGCATCTGCTGGCTAAATTCCTCCATCTTTGTAAAAATGATGAAAAATATTCTCCATCCTTTTGCTTAGTGTTGCACAAAGTAGTGACTGATATGTTTGTCTCTATGTTGTAGGAGAAATATTGGATAAATGCCTTAACTAAGTCATCCCATGACTTAATTCCAGGTGGAAGTTGGGAGAACCATTCCATAGCTTGATCTCCTAAGCTTTGTGGGAATAATCTCATCAAATATGTCTCTTCTGAAGCTACATCAATGCAAGCTGTGAAAAATTGTCTTATGTGTGCCTTAGGATCTCCTTTTCCTCTATACTTATCAAACTTAGTCATCACAAAGTGTGTAGGAAATGGAGGCATTGGAATGCTCTTGTCAAATGGAGAGGGACATATGTCTCTCATTGTGTAAGTTGGCTTCGGTGTATTTATGTCCTCCATTTTCTTTTCAAAGTCCTTGATTTGTTGTTCCAAATTATTCTTAGGTGGAGACTGACTTCTTGGACCATACCCCATGCCTAAACCACCGGGTGGAGGAGGAGAATGTTGCATATATGGATGATATTGATCATACACATGTTCATATGGAGGAGGTCTATAGTGATGCTGTGTATATGGACCACTTGGTATAGAGTCATGGTGAGGAATGGAATATCTGCTTTGTCCATGTATACCATACTCTATAGGAATGTCATGAGTTTGTTCTAGTGTGTTGCCCCCAAATTTGACGTGGGGTTTTCTTGTGTCCAAATTTTGAGCATGCCTTTGGATATCCAATTGCTTTGGTGGTTGATCCTTAGCATTGGTATGTGATTGAGCATATTTTTCTGCATAAGACTTCCATAATGGTCTATGAAGGTGAGTATCATATGCTTGACCATGTGTGTATGGGACCTCTGGTATTTGAAACAAAGATGATGGTGATTCAGGCAGAAGATGTGGTCCTCTATTGCCTCCATTATTAGGCCTCCTTTTATCCATGTTGAGGTGAGTTTGTTGCAAAGGTCGATTTTCCATTGTTTGAGACATGTCAAAATCATGAGGTATCTTGGCTCCACTTTGTGCCATCACTTGTAAGAAATATTGTTTATCTCTCCTCATTATTTCCTCAACCAATCGATTGAAACGGGGATCCATAATGGAGTCTTCCACTTCTATTGAATGTATTGAAATGTTGTCCATATTGTCATTGTGTATATCATCGTTGTTTGTAGTGTCAATGTTTTCAACATTTGGAATGTTTCTATAGGCATCCATGTCAGGTAATGTAGTATGATCAGAATTGAAAAAGATATCATTGTCATACTCATAGGAACTCATGTTTGCGGACTCTTGAGCCTCTTTAGCTTCTCTCCTAGATTTTTGGGAACGGGTTTCAACCATGAACTAGGTATTGACCAAGATGTGTGAGACTAGATGAAAATGAAAAGAGTATGGAAGACCAAGAGTTTGGATGGAATGTAAATGAATATGAGGTGTACTTGCAATGTCCAAAGTGTAAGACCAAGTATGTATGTAATAGAGTAGGTGTGGCTTCCAAAGAGATGATAGTTTCTCTTGATGAGGTAAGTTGACCTTGACTCTAAGTAAGACTAAATGAGACCCAAAGGTGATAGACCTTGATGAGGGACCACTTAGCAAAATGTTGTTGTATGTAATGTGTTGACAAAATAAGATGAGGACAAGTAAGTGACCTTTTGACTCAAGTTTAGACAAATGTGAATGTAATGTAAGGTGTAAAACAATGATGTAATTTGTGAGACCCAAAGGTAGGTTGAATGCTAGATGAAAACCTGAAGAGATAGCTTAGGAACCTCAAGAATTCTGAAACTGATTGCTCTTGTTTGTTAGACTGTAAATTTTTCCAATTTGTGAAGTTGTTTGTTGTGAGCAAATCTGAATTTTTTTACTGTTTTTAATGACAAGATGACACAATGTTGATGAGGACTCAATGTTTGCAAGTGTTTAGACTCAAAATGACTCCAAGAAAAGTGTGTTGTTTGATGTAAGAATGTTTTGCCTACACTTGAAGACACAAAAGACACAATGTTTTGCTGTTTGGTCTTGAATGTTTGATTGTTCAAAATAAGACAAGCACAATTCTTATGGTTGGCTAGGACAATAGTTGTTGATCCCACATGGAGTTTCCCCCGAGGCTACGTTATTCAGAGCGGATACTTAGATACTTGACCCCACTGGCTCCACCCTCAGCACTCACTTCTCGGGGCAGCCAAGCATCAGTCCCCACGAAAACTGCTCGTGGTGAACTTTGTATCTCTACTAAGAACCGTATGTGTGTGGACCGCTACTAGAGGTCCGACCTCCTGCCCCAACAACTAGAAGGATTTTGGCTTCTAAAACAAAAGGGTGCTGGTAAGGGCATTTGCTCGTGTGGCCATACATGCGGCACTTTCAACTCTGTAAATACAGAAGGCTCCCAGCCGGTAGGGGTTACACCCTACAACTGATCAAATAAATTTGATCAAACGGGTTTATGGGGAGACATAGTGTCGGTATGAACTAATCAACACACGTTATCCATAGTTTTCACCATGGATACAGTTATTTATAGTGGTTTGGAAGAAGATGGCTTTTCTTTTGCTACCACTTGGGTCGTTCTCTCCTCACTACTAGTCCTAATGACCACACGGGGAGACAGGCCCTCTAAGGATTAAACAAAAAGAGCCTATTGCTCAAGACACAAAAGACAATGGTTCAATTTTAGTGCACCAATTGAAGTGTTTGCTAATCTATGAAAACAAGGAATACAATGAAAGATCAAAAACCCTTGCTAAGATCCTACAACAAAGATCTATTAGTACTTTGGATTGTTTGAAATGATCACCCCTTCCTGCAAGCACACAAGTTAGGTAAATTTTAGATCCAAAAGACTTTGTGAAATAGGAGCCTTTAACAATGCGTTTTGTTGACCAATTCAAAGATATGATTCATCACAAAAAAAGACCACCTGTAAAATTTGAAGAAATTTCCAGAAATGTAAGAAAATCCAAAAGATTTGCTAATTTGCTCCAAAAATTAATTTTTTATGAAAAATCATAAAAAAATCATATAAAATGCAAAATCGATCCAAAAAATCTAAAATTTTTACTAGACAGTCTTGATGGTCTTCCAAATCTGCATAAAAAAATTTCTGCAACAAATCCAAACAGTTTGTGAGATATGAGTAAAATAATGCAAAACCCTAATTTTCAAAGATCCAATTTTTGAGGAATGATTTTACATCAAATTTAAAATCACAAAGAACAGCTCCTATGTATAATTTTGAGATATTTCCAAAAATGTAAGAAAATCCAAAAAAATTGATAATTTTCTCTCAAAATTAATTTTTTATGAAAAATCATAAACAATTCATATAAACTAAAAATATGATCTAAAAACTTTGAAAGTTTTACTGAACACTTCTGATAATTTTCCTAACCTGCAGAAATAACTTGATGCCAAAATTCGAAGTCGTTTGTGAGATTCGATCAAAATAAGGAAAAACCCTAATTTTTAAAGATCCGAATTTTAGGGAAATATTTTGCATCAAAATTAAAATCACAAAGAACAGATCCTATGTATAATTATGAGAGATTTCCAAAAATGTAAGAAAATCCAAAAAATTCACTAATTTGCTCTCAAAAATAATTTTTTATGAAAATTCATAAAAAATTTGTAGAAAATTAAAATATGCTCCAATAGATCTGAATTTTTCTTTTGCGAGCTCCTGATATTGTCTTCAACCTGCAAAAACAATTTGGTGCAAAATGTCCAAGCCGTTTGTGAGATGATCAAATCTCTCCAAGATCTTGATTTTGTGTCCAAAACCCTAGCTGCACAAGGTTGTTCTCCAAATTGTTTTACAAAACAACAATATAAGGTTAGAAAAATCTGTAAAAAACAAAGATCTAACAAAACTCCATGTCCCACCGAGCGTGCCAAAATGTTTATGGTGAAAATGGAAACAATAATATTGAAAGACTAAATGAATTCAACCACAAAACCCTAGCCTAACAACAACAAAGATCCACCATAACATATGAAAATTACCTAAGACAATGCAAATCAAATGAAATCACAAAGATTATACCATCACATGTCCAATAGGGTTTGGATCTCCATTCTTCCTATCTCCATTGATCTTGCTTGATATATTTGCTCTCAGATTTTATGTGTGCACAAGAGCTCAACAAAGAACGGAAATGTGGTTGCAAGTAGGCTTGATTGCATATGCAAGTTTGAAAGCGTAGTCGGGGCTGAATGCATAGTGAGGGTTTGATAATGAAGGAATCGTCTCCTTATATAGAAGACACCATATGAAATGGAGGGATAAGATTGAGAGGTGTAAAAGATAAATGGTCGGCTATGATTAGAGGGTAGGTAAAGAAAATAATAAAATAATGAAAGGAGTAGGTAGTGTATGAATTAAGAGATGAATGGCATGTGTCATGGGTAGAAAAGGTTAATGAATTAATTAAATAAATAAAGATTTATTTAATTAATAGAAGAAGTGGGATCAATTAAATAAATAAGATATTTATTTAATTTAGGAAAAAGGATAATTTAAATAAATAAATGTATTTAGTTAAATGAGAAATAAGGCTAGAAGAGGATAAATGAATTAATTAAATAAATAAAGATTTATTTAATTAATAGAAGAATTAGGGTAAACTAATTAAATAAATAAAGATTTATTTAATTAATAGAAGAATTAGGCTAAACTAATTAAATAAATAAATAAATTATTTAATTAGACTGGACAATTTTAGGTGTCTACAGTATCTATGTCATGGCTATTAGCAGATTATAGTTACCTTTATTGCTTTCCAGTTAAAAACATATTCATAAAATATACTAGGGTTAAAGTTAGGGTTAGAATAAGAATTAGAGATAGGATTTGGATTAATGGTTGAATTAAGGTGAGGTTTCAATGGGTTAGAGCTAAGATTAAGGTTAATGTTCAACTTCAGTTGTATCTTAATAAGTGTTAAAGTTAGGATTAATAGTCAATTAAGGTTAGCAATAAGTTTTAGTTATGACTAGGGTTCAATTAGCGTTAGAGTTAGGGCTATGGTTCAATTAAGTTAGGATTTAGTTAGTGTTCAAAAAATGTTGATGTTATAGTTCAATTACAGTTATGGTTAGAATTAGAATTAGAAATAAGAACTTCAATTAGGGTTTTAAGAGAAACCTTTAACTTAGGGTTAGGGTTAAAATAAGTTAGGATTAATTTAATTATGATTATGGTTTGAATGTTACTAGGGTTAATATTAGGATAGTAAGGTTAGGGTTAGGAATAATGTTAGAGTAAGGTTCAATAAGAGTTTAGGCTAGGGCTCAATTAGAGATAGGGTAAAATTATGATTATTTGAGTTGGGATTAATATATGGTTAAGGTTTAAATAGGGTTAAGATTAGAGAATAATTATGGTTAGGGTTTATGTTTGACTAGGGTTTAAATAGGTTCAGCTTTAGCAATCAATGAGGGTTAGATTTAATGTTAGATTAGGTTTAAGGTTAGGTTTAGAATTGAAATTAAAAATAGGATTAGGGTTAGAGATGAATTAGCATTAGGATCAATGTTACATTAGGGTTTAAATAGGGTTAGTGTGTAGATTCAATTGGGGTTAGATTTAATATTAGATAAGGGTTAAGGTTAAGGTTAGACTTAGAATTAGATATATGATTAGGGTTAGGTTTAAATAAATATCATATATATTAAACATAATATTTATTTATAAGTAGATCATTATAAATAAAATGTTAAATATTTATATTTTGAATTTCCCTTCAAGTAGTCTAAGTGATTTATTAAACGATTTCACATCAATTTTATTACAACCAACTCTTTACTATTATTTATGAATGTTAAATATTTTAAAATTTGATATCTTTCGGCATACATTACTTAGATCTTAAAATATATGCATACTAGTATATATTATCCAATATCAGTTTCCACATCAAAACAAAGCTATCAAAATCAAACTTACATCAACAACATGAAACAATTTGCTCATCTACATCAAGTTCAAAATCCTCTCATTTCATATCAATTTGTAAAACAACTCAAGTTATCACAAACCATATCAAAACTTGTAATACAACTCAAGTCTCCACAATCACATAAACTTGTAAAACAACTCAAGTTTCCCACCCATATCAGCTTGTAACACAACTCAAGTTTCCAACCCATATCAGCTTGTAACACAACTCAACTTTCCAACTCATATCAGCTTGTAACACAAATCAGGCTTCACACATTGAACTTGAAACAAGGTACGCAACTCATCAAATCAAATCAAAAAAATTCAAAAAAATTGATTCATCTCCCAAGGGGGCATCACCATCAAATATCGAATCTGGGGCATCACATCAAATCAAATCTGGGGCACGACTGGCAAATCATAAGAGCGACGCAAAAATTGCATTTGATCATAAATCACAAAAACACAATTATAATTAATATTAAAGATGTGCAATTATTAGTTGTTAGGGGTGTATATACCTCAAGAATTGTCTCCCAAAGTAATCCATATAATTATAAATCGTTCAAATAGTAACAATGAACTATCCACCATCCATGACCTCTTCCTTGAGGTGCAGACAATTGTTAAATGCTAGCAAGAAGTACCCTTTAGTCTTGATAAGAATAAGGAAAAAAATACATAATACAATGAAGAGGCCATTGTTCAAGATTTTAAGGAGCAATTTGTGGAGCTAGTGGCCCCATGAACAATGTATGGGAAGATGAGGTAAAGCTATAGTTCTAAGAAGTAGGGACTGCTATTATTCAGGTAAAGATTTCAATTAATTTTGTAGCATATTTTTTTGTTTCATGGGATCTACTCCTTGAAAACAGTTCACGAACCTTCATGGACAGGAGCTAAGTTTTGATTTGTTTAGGTGGTTCATCTGAAATAACACTTAGTTTCTTTAATAAGACCCACCTATAAATGTGATTTTAAATGAACCATCTAAATATATTAAAACTTAGAATGTGCTGTTTAAGCCAATATATTATATTCTGACTAAAATCAATTGAAAACAGTACTTCACGGCAAACACCTAAATAAAGTCTCACTGAGCATGTTTACTGAATTCCCATTGATGAATGAGACAAAGTGAAGGGCTTCCTTCCACTCTTGAAGCATGTCAAGGTGCCTGACGTCCCATTTGGATGTGACGGCCGGAGATCAGAAGGTGCCACACCGTAAAACATTGCTATAAACATAGACCTGGTTTGTGACATTAGAGAAAGCTCAACCAGACACCAGGAGAACATGAATATTCTTTTGAAAACATAGCAATTTGAACTGAAGCAGAGCTGATAGCGTTCCGAATGGTAGAAGAAAAAAAGTCTCCCAATTCCATCTCTTAAGAATCATGAAAAGCCAGAACTCCGATATCTTGAAGAGAATTGTAAATTTGGAGAGCCAATTTTTTTTCACATCACATCAAACATTCTAGGAGATGTCGGAGAATTTTCCCTTCTGCCTTGAAGTTGCATTTCACTGAAAGCATTTCCATGGGCAGAAGAAGATGATAAGTATATAAGCCTGGAACTGAAGTTCCATGTTATTTTCTTTGTCCCTAGACTTATTGAGGCTGAGTGCAACGGCATGGAAGTGCCAAAACCAGAGGGATAGCGAACTTGAGAAGTTATTTTGTCCTTGCAAGTGTGAGATCTATCACTATGCAGTGAAATGCCAAAGGATGATGCTAGATATAGAGATAGAGAAGTTAGCTATTGTAATAGAGGGAATAATCTTAAGCATGTGGACACTTTCCCTAACTTGTGATTATTTCTCTGGTTTTTTAAAGGAAAAATCTCGTCAGTTTTATGCAAGGTGTACAACACCATTTTCCCAATAATCATATCATTTAGATCATCATTTACATCCTTATCATTAAGAATATCATGTACATCATTATCATATCATTTAGATTATCAATTACATCCTTATCATATCATTTGCATCATTACCATATCCTTTAGATTACATTTCAAAATATTCATCTAGTTTATTTTAACAAATTAGTCATATGTGCTTTCATCCATACAATTCTTAAAATAGTAGTAGCATTTACATATATTTACATCATTTAGGTGCATTTTCAGATAAATTCATAAACATTAGTACCAAATAGATAATACTTTACATCATATAGGCATGCATCCCATCATAATTAATGCATAATCATATAGTATCGTGACCATTTATCATAGAGCATTATCATTAGCCATTTCATCAGTACATCCACACACATTATCATCATAATTACATTACATTTTGTCATCACATCATCACAAAAAAATCATATAGGCATCAATAAACATATTCTCATGATACACACCTAATCATATAGCATCATGACCATTTATCATAGAGAATTATCATTAGCCATTTCATAAATACATCCACATGCATTATCATCATCATAATTACATATTTTGGCATCACATCATCACAAAAAAATCATATAGGCATCGATAAACACATTCTCATGGTACACACCTAATCATCCTGTCAATTATTGGCATTATACACTCAGATGAGAAAGGTAGATGTTGTCATTGATGGCAAAAAGGTTCAAAAAAGTTTTATAGGTTCAACCAGCAATAGACTTCACCTACCGGCACCAGCAAATACAACAAGGTTTATTTACACTGATTGCAGATCATATCGACATTCCAAGCCGACTTGGCAATAGTATTGTTTATACGAAATAAATCTTAATGTAAATTATGTTTGTATGGCCGACATGTTGTATTGTAAAGACTCATATATTTATGAGATCTTGTAGGTCATTTGAAATGTATGGAAATGAAATGTATGTTTATGTAGCGGTGATATGAGATAGGATAGATATATGATAGCGAACAGTTGTATATGCATTTTGATGTGTTTATTTTGGAGAGAATAAGAAGTAGAGCAAAGCGAAGACTATTCCATGTAAGCATAATCATTTGATAGCATACTGGCTAGGGTTTTGGCAGAGGCAGAATAAGAAGTAGATCATAGCAAAGACTATTCTATGTAAGAAGAATCATTTGACAGCATACCGGCTAGGGTTTTTGGCAAAGGCAGAACCAGTATCAAACAAAGCATAACAGCGAACTCATCCAACATTTTGTTGCAAGTTGTAAGAGTTCATTTTTGTTTTACATCACTGTGATGTTGTACTCAGTGTGATTCCATTTTTGTTGTTGAGTAGTGAGCTCTAGGCAGTTGGCCTTCCTACATGTGCAGGCCCCTTTTGTACTAAGTAATATTTATTCATATTGGTCAGTGAGTAAATATTGTGGGTCACAAATCCCACTGAGGTTTTTCCTTACCAGGTTTCCTCGCCAAAATATTTGTGTTATGGTGTGCATTGATGTTGAATCCTTTGTTTCTCTTTACTGCATTATTATTTGTTTACCAGTATATTAATTTCAGTTACAAAATTACAAATAAGTTTAAATCTTTCATCTACTGGTCAAAAACTTATTCACCCCCCCTCTTAGTGTCTTTGGGATTAACCAAGTATCTAACAATTGGTATCAGAGCCTGGTCCTCTATTTGCAGAAGCCTAACAACTTGAGGAAGATTCTAACGCTGGTACCAATGGAAAGTTTGAGAAAATAGTTGCAAGGGGGTCTTGAAGATTTTGATGCAGAAAAATTAAAGAATATCAATTTGCAAGAAGAACTCAAATCTGCTCGAGAATTCATCAAAGAACTTCAAGAAAACCTGGTCATGGCACAGATTAAGAGAAAAAAATTGTGTGAGTCACTACAAAATCAAGATGATGAATAAAAAGAAACTCTCAGAGATATTGCAGAGAAACTGAGACAAGAGAATAGTAACATGAAGAATGAGATGCAAGACTTAACCATGAGACTATGTAAGGATATTGAAGATAGAAAGAACAATCAAGAAGATTTGGCCAGACGATTTAATGAAAGAGCTGATGAATCTACAAGGCTTAGTCATGAAAATGATATGCTTAAAACAAAGTTGATTCAGATGCAACATGACAAAGAGGAACTTATGAGACAAGTTAGCACATTGGAAGGTGAGTTGGTCGTTGCAAATGAATACAAAGACAAATTCAAAAAGAGTTCAGACAAGCTTGATGATATGCTGAAAAGTCAAAAACCTGATGGAGAAACATTTGGACTTGGATTTGAACATGCAGAAAGTTCTGGAACTACAAATAATCATGATCACAACAAACTGGTAAGGCAACCCAATGCTTATAAATTCAATGGAAAATGTTTTAATTGCAACAAATTTGGTCATAGGGAAAATCAATGCTGATATAGGAATAATCGGGATACAAACTCATCCATCAGTCAATGTTTCAAATGCAATAAATATGGTCATAACTCAAATAATTGCAAAATAAATGTAAAATGCCATACTTGTGGTAGATTTGGACACCTATATAATCAATGCAGAACTCAAACCGAGCAAGGTTATGGAAAAGCTATTCAAAGAAACAATGTAACTTGTTATGCATGCAACAAGATTGGGCATATTGAAAGATTTTGCAGAAGGAAGAATGTACCGCCAAACAACAAAGGATCTAATGACAAAGGAAAGGAAAAGGTGAATGAAATCAAGCAAGAATTCTCTAAACAATGGTTCAAGAAGAGAGATCAGAGAAATGATGAATCTGGCCCTGCACCGACAAAACAAAGCAATCCTGCACGGGCAAGAGATTCTTCATCTAAGTAAGGAATAATCCTTAGGGGTAAGGCAACTAATTTAAGATCGTGCATTTTACCCTCAGATGGTGGTAAGAAGTCATAATTCTTCTTTACTGGCACATATGTTGAGTTACATGGAAATTCACTTAACCGATAAAGCGTTTAATGCGGTTGTTAGTTAACGTTTTGGCTATAAAGCATTGAAATTTCTCATTTTTGACTCACCAAGCATTCAAGTATTCAAAGATTGCATAGAAGAAATCGGAACAAAAGGTATCTGATACTCTTTCCCTAGAAGAGCTTGTTAATGAAATAACTCAGGATGGAAATCTCAGCAATGTCAGTAAGTTTTATCATTCTTTTAAAGATTCAGATAAGGACACTATTGAAGAGAGCATAATTTTGTACTTAGATATATATAAGAAAGTTCTTATTCAAGTCATTAATTTTCTCCCAAATGATTTATATCTGAGACTTGAAGCTAAAAGAATGTCTATTATGGGATTGGATAAGAAATTAAAGGTTGAAACACTGTTGGTTGTTCATCTAGTTAAATCTAGACAAGAAATTGATGAATTGATATTTGAAGCTAACAGAGCTGTTTTTGCAAGTGGTCATTGACAAGTAAGCCTTATGGCCGGCAGGTTAAAGGAAATAGCATATGAGACAACAGATAAATGGGATATTTTCTTTGTGGAGAAAGAGAAAAGAGAAGAAAAATAAAAAGTTGACAAATCCTTTACTAAGGTATACCAAAAAGGAGATAAAGGGAAGAATAAGATTGGCAATGTTCTTGACCTATCAATAAAGGATAACTTACCACCACCAGCTTAGGACACCCCACCGACAGTAGCAGAGGCACCGACAACTGTGCAAAATCAGCCCAAAGAAAAGACATCAGAGGAAGTAAAAACAGATGATGTTGATCTCGACTTGAATGTCAAATTGCTCATGTTTCAACATTAGATCTCCTAGTTTGTACTTGCTATGCCTAAATATCAGTTCTCTGAGTCTGAAAATCACAAAGTTGGATCAAAATTACAATCTCCTAAGTTCAAACACTCAATTTCCTGAGTCTAAACATCATTATTTTGAACTTTAGAGTCATTGCATTGCAGAATAGCATTTTTGGTCAATATAGCAACATTTATGGTCAGTTTGTCAGCATTTCTGGTCATTATGGCAGTGTTTCTAGTCACTTTTTTAGCGTTTATGGGTAGCATAGCAACGTTTCTGGTTAGTTTGTCAGTGTTTCTGGTAAACTGCACCGAAATCAGAAAACAAAAACAACCCATTTCTGATATAGTCAAACATAGAGACTAGGTCATCTTCTTGGGTCACTCAATCAGGTTATCTTCTGTCAAAGAAAATTCAAAGCTAGATACACTAAGGTTCTCAAGTATTCACCCCCAACAAGTTCAAGATCTAACCTCTTAAAGTGCAACATCACATTTTCTTTGATAAGTTGATCGTTCAAACATAGTTTCTCATCAGGATCTATCATCCTTTATCATGAAACTACAATGCTTGATCAGATTAACCTTATTCTCTATCATATGATATATCATTCCTATCAAACTTGGTCATATCAAAAATCACAAAACTTGCACTCCAAAACTAAAATCGAAAAACTTGCAAACAAACAAATACTTGAAAAGATCATTTCGTGCCTATCCATCTATATTATTTACCTCAACAATTGATCACTTAATGTGACACATTATAGAAGATTTAAACCTCGCAAAATATTCAAAACACGTGTATGCCTGTTTGAACTAGGGCTCAGAGACAAAAGATGGCAAAAACAGAAATAGAAATATTTGAAACAACTGAAGATTATAGGAACATGGAACACGAAAACAAAATACAAGAAGAAGGGGAAATAAAAGAACAACATTTTAGAGAAATCAAACAAGATCCTAAATTCGATAAATTTATGGTGAAAATATTTGAGGGCGACAAAGAAAAATACTTCCTAATGGTAGCAAAATCTGGTGCTACACTCCCCCAAGATTTTGATGTGAGTGAATTAGGACAAAAGAGAAGTGAATCTTTCCATGATAACGAATGACATGAGGATATTTTCGGTCACAAAAATGACGACACATCAATTCCTGATAACACAAGAACTAATGAGAAAACTTCCATTCCCAAAAAGGATGACATAGAAATTCTCAATCATGTCAAATCTAATGAGGACACAAGAAAGAGTTGAGATGATACGAGAAGAGACCAAGATCATACTAGAGTTCAAACTCATGGTTATACAAGAATAAATTATGTGAATAATGCTCTCACAACTCTTACACAACAAATACAAACACAGCAAACACAGATTCAAGATATGCAGAGAGGAACTGTTTGACAATATTCGCTTTAGGAAATTTATCCTTACCCATTCGACAGAAATCTAAACATGATACCATTTCCTACAGGGTGCGAAACTCCAAGATATGATAAATATAATGGAAGCACTGATCCCCAAGATCATATACGAGAATTTTGCACGATGAGTATGGAGTTTGCACATGAGGATACATAGCTGATGAGATTATTTCCAAAGAGCTTAAGTGGACTAGATATGGAATGGTTCTCCAAACTCCCACCTGGAATTAGATCATTCACAGAATTGGTGGATAAGTTTGTTTCACAACAGTCTTACAACATTCAACATGAGGTCACAATGCTCGACATATGTAATACTAAACAAAAGAGTGGAGAACCTTTAATGACCTTTCTACAATGATGGAGATGGTTAGCTTCACGATATCCTCGTACAGTGCCAGAATACGAGAAAATGGATTTATTCATCAACAACCTAAATGATCAAATGAGTTATAATATGAAAATGCAATGTCATCAAAATTTTGAAAAAATGATTGATAACGGAATCAGAATGGAAGAAGATATGATAAAAAAGGGTGAGGTGAAGCTATACAAAGAAGGAGTTCATCCTCCTAATAACAATAACAACAACAACAATGATAAGCCAAAATTTTGGAATAGAAATCAAAATGTTGTCAATGATGGGATAGTGGATAACAACAATGTAAAACCAAAGCACCCGATTTTTAATTTATCCAATCACTCAACAGTGGCTCAACAAAACAACAATCGTCAAAAATTAACTCTCAACAATTTCTTTCAATGGAAATTTACAAATATTGGTGAACCACTTGGATTAGCATTAAAGATGCTTCTCACAAACAAGTTAATTACCTTGCCAGAAGCAAGAAACTTTGAACCCAAGGTAAAATCTGCTTGGTGGAACGACAACCATTATTGTGATTTCCATCGAAACAAAGGACACCAAACAGATGCTTGTCAATGATTAAAACATGTCATACAAGATTTGATTGATAATGGAGTAATAACTGTGGATGGATATACATCAAATGAATCTCACACAACTTTCAAAACTCCGCTTCCTAACTATGAGAAGGGTGAATCATCAACAAAACATAACAATAAAGGTAAAGCAAAGGTGAAATATGCTCATGCATATGACAATGTGGTAAATGTGATCGTAGTTAAAGAGAAACATCAAGAACTTGTTGGTATTATGGATGTGTTGCAATAGTTTTTTCATTGATGACAACACTTATCCTTCTGGAGATCTATGATTATGTTAAAGCGGCAGATTATGTTCACCGGCAGGTTATATGGTTCACCGACACTGATGAAGACTTGTTATCATCTAGAGATCACTTGGTTTTAGTGTTTTGGTTATTGATCTATTCGGGTTGACATATGTTGTTACCGGCAAATAGGTATAGGTTATGGACAAGCACACGTTATCTATTCCAGATCGGCACATCGCGTTATGGAGATGATTTATTATTGGTTATTGTATTGAAGCCAATATCTTGGATCTATTTTGTAATTGATTTTAATGTAATATTCTTAGTGAGCCGACCTACACATTTGGTCTTAGTTTTGGTATAAATTTAAGGTCTCATTTGTCAGATAAAAATGTAAGAGTGTGGTATTTGGTATATGCGAATATGAGCAGATCATAGAGCTATTCAAGCAGGCATCATTCGAAGGTTAGAGGAAGGTTTGAAGGTGTTTATCAGAGCTTAAACCGGTATTGAATCCAACATTGGAGATGCTATTTTGAGTAGTACATTATTCTAGGATTTAACCATCCTATTGTAGTCATTGGGACTCCCATTTGAGTAGTGTGCTCTAGGTGGTTGGCCTTTCTGCAAGTGCAGATCCCATTTATGTGCACATACTATCTGTAGTAGTATCATATGATTGTGGGTAAGGTTTCCCACCATGGTTTTTCCCGTTACAGGGTTTCCACGTCAAAAATATTTGTGTTATGTGTTGTGGATGTTGTTTCTATTTCTGTTACATACTTTAAGTTTTACCGATATTGATATTCATTGTTAATCTGTTAACTGGCATTAAGATTGGTTTACCGGTATTAAGTATTAAGTTGAAATAATTCATAATTGGGTTGAAATTCATAGACAACTGATTCACCCCCCCCCCCCCCCTCTCAGTTGCCTTTCGGTCCTAACAGAACTTGCTCATGCTATCACAAGAAGCAAAGCCAAAGTTGTTTTGTCGGGTTCTACAACTAACACGTCATCCACTACAAAATAATATAGTCTAGTGGATCAACTACAAAAGACCCCCACACAAATATACATCTTAGAACTTTTAAATCTTTCACCTGCACACAAAGAAATTCTAGAAAGAAAATTAGTAGATACAATAGTGTCCAAAGATCTTGATATCGATCAATTCCAAACCATGGTGGGACACCTCATAACCCCTTACTGCTTATCATTTACCGAGGAAGATGACATGTCAATGCAACATCCCCATAACTCTCTCTTGCATATTGAAGTCCTCATTCACAAGATGCGTGTTAAACATGTCATAATAGATGGTGGAGCTGGCTTAAACATTTTCTCATTGAGTCTTGTTCATGCTCTAGGTTATTCAAAAGATGCAGTTGATCCCCAGAAAAAGATCACCATCAAAGCATATGATGAAGAAGAGTGTTCCTCTAAAGGAATTATAATATTACCCATCAGAGTGGGACCTTTCCAGAAAGACACATCATGCCAAGTTCTAGACTTGGACTTATCATACAACATACTCTTAGGAAGACCCTGGATACATGACATAGAAGTTGTCCCATCAACATATCATCACTGCCTAAAATTTCCCTACAATGCGCAGGAAATCACGATCTCAACAGATTCAAATGCATTTCAATACTGTAGTAATCTCAAACTAGCTCAAGAGGTCATTGTTCCTCATAATAGGGAGGCATCATCTTCAAACAAACAAACCAAAGAAAAATCATTTGCCTCAATTTTGTCAAGTATGGAAAAACAAATGCAGCTAAGAGATTGAGGGAATGAAGAATATTCGCTATCCCATTTACCACTTTCTCCTAAATCCTATGGAAAACCATCAAACTCTAAACAACAACCAATTGTGAAACATCTTCCAATATTTGATGGAGCATTTGTTAGTGCTGGGACCGTATGAGAGGAAACAAAAGACAAAGATGTACTACAATGGTTATACAAGGATGAAGAAGTCCAACAAAAGATCAACAATGTCAAAATACCTACAGAAAAAGTATGGAAAAGGATTTAACATCCTTAAAAAAATGGGATACACTGGAATAGTTCCTATAGGAAAAAGAAAAGAAGGAATCTCAGAACCTATCCAACGTCATATTCAGCAAGCTATAGACAAAGCGGGCTTAGGGTATGGACAAATTACTCTACCAGAAGATACATCTCCTAGCCAACAACAAGAGGAATATGAAAATAGACAAGAACAACCTGTAATTGAAAGGGAAGAAGCATCAGCCAAGAAACAAGCACAAGCAAACATGAAATGGCAAAAGAAGAAAGCCACAAATCAACATGAAAAGCAAACTAATGTTACCACCCAAGAAGCATTAACTCTCAATCAAAATAAGCACGAACCTAGTACTAATCAAGGAGAGCTCATAGTAAGGTTGACAAAACTCAATCTCAGTCCAGAAGAAGCTGAATATGAAAGAAGAAAAGATATAAAAATAGAAGAAACCAATCAAACACTATATGAACAAATCTGTGGATTGCAAGCTACAACTAAGATAGATTCTAATGAATGGGAATGGGATTCCTATCATTCAGAAAAAATCAGCTGAAGAAAATTGCTTTGAAGAAGATGTAGGAGTCGATGTAGTTCACACATATGTAAGGCAAACGTTAGGAACTATCCCACTTGAATTAGGATCACATTCGGCTGACTTGGACTTAATCGAGGACAATTAGAAGCTCCTTGCACGAGGTCATTATGATGAGAGTACCATTCTATGCATTGACATACATATCAAAAATTTTGACATCTCTGTCATGACCCTTGATACCCTTGAGACATCTCAACTTGAGGACCTCTTACCTCTAATCCACCCTAAACTTATTGATTGGGAAAATGAAAGACATACTTCCATTGATACCTTTCCTAATGACCATTCCATATCCATATATCCTAATGCAATTGAACCTACAACAACTTTGACCAGGAATTTCAACAACGCATCTTCCAGTCAAGTGGGTGCCAAATCTCGCAGTCGCAAACATGAAAATAAAGAAAACAATATCAGGTCTAATGCTAAAAATCATTTCTTGGCAACATTAGATCAAGAAAAGGTAAAAAGAAAGGACGCATCTAACGGTGAAAACCTCCTCAAGGCGTTGGAAGATGGGAGATTTGATACTTTACTTGAGTACTATCAAGAAAGGTCATCGATTTTGACCGAACCAACAGAGACAATTAACATTGGGACAACAGAGCAACCAAAGATCCTACATCCAACAACTTCTCTGTCTGAAACAAGAAATGCAACAATATATAGAATTGTTCAAATGACGACAAATCAATTTTTCTTGGTCATATGCAGATATACCAGGGTTGAATCTAGAGCTTATTTTGCATCACTTAAATGTTAGTCCAGGAGCCAAACCAATTAAATAGAAATTAAGGAAGATGCATCCACATATTGCTCTCCTAGTCAAAGTAGAACTAAAGAAATTACTGGATGTAGTATTCATCAGACCGGTAGCATATCCTCAATGGGTATCAAACATCATTCCTATTTCCAAACCAGACAAAAGTATCAGAGTATGCATAGACTTCAGAGATCTTAATAATGCATGTCCAAAAGATGACTTTCCTTTGCCTAACATTGACATCATTATCGATCTAACTATTGAACACTCCATGTTTTCTCTAATGGATGGTTTCTCTAGATATAATTAGATTAAAATAGCACCTGAAGATCAAGAAAAGATAGCTTTCACATGTCCGTGGGGTACTTTCTGCTAGAGCATCAATCCTTTTGGACTAAAGAATGCCAGTGCCACATACCAGAGAGCTATGACAATGATATTCCATGACATGATGCATACATTCATGGAAGACTATGTGGATGACATATTAGCCAAATCATACAATAGAGAAGAACATATAGGGATACTAGAAAAGATCTTTGACCGGTTAGAACAATACAAGCTATGACTAAATGCTAAGAAATGTTCCTTTGGTGTCACTTAGGATAAGCTATTGGGATACATTGTTTCAGCTAGAGGCATCAAAGTAGATGCAGCTAAGGTCATAGCAATCATGGAAATGGTATCTCCTAGGAATATCAATCAACTTAGATCACTCCAAGGAAGACTCCAGTCAATGAGAAGATTTGTTGCTCAACTAGGAGATAAATGTCAACCATTTACTCATCTATTACACAAAAATGTTAATTTCAAGTGGGACCATCAATGTGAGGATGCATTCAACAATATCAAGGCCTATCTCATGCAACCACCTTCCTAATATCACCAATTCCAAGAAAACCATTGTTACTCTATGTATCGACCACCGAAGTATCATTAGGAGTTCTTCTCTTGCAATAGGATAATGAAGGAACAAAATGAGCCTCTACTACATCAACAAAACACTAGTGGGATACGAGCTCAACTATTCACCAATAGATTAGGCATGCTTGGCGGTAGTTTTTGCTTCTCAAAAATTAAGACACTATCTACTATCTCACTCCATCAAGTTGATAGCTAAAATCGATCCATTAAAGTATTTGCTCAGCAAGGCAACATTAACAGGAAGATTAGCAAAATGGATCATGATCCTGAGTGAGTTTGATATGGAGTATGTGGACAGAAAAACTATCAAGGGGCAAGTCCTTGCAGACCAACTAGCAGAGGAACTGCTTCCAGATGATTGTCCTTTACACATTGAATTTCTCGATGCTGATATCCTAACGGTCACCACAAAAACATGGCAATTATACTTTGATGGTTCATATACACAACATGGATTAGGAGCAGTTATTCTATTCATCACGCCACAAGGTCATACAATTTTGAAAGCATACAAATTAAGTTTTCCATGCACCAACAATACAACAGAATATGAAGCTTTGGTTACAGTTATCAAAATGGCTATAGAATGGAACATTACAAAACTTCATGCCTTTGGAGACTCTCAGCTCGTCATCAGTCAAATTAATGATGATTACCAAACAAAGGATGACAAACTCATGCCTTATAAAAAGATGGTAGATGATTTCAAGAAGTATTTTGTGGAAATAAATTTTGAGCAAATTCCAAGGAATGACAACAAAGCAGCAGATGCCATGGCAACACTTGCTTCAATGCTTTAGACACAAGAAAATCAAGAGCATTATGAATTCTTAGTGGAAGAGTTGTTTTACCCTGCTCATAATTGTCCCGATTCCCAAACTATTTGTCACCTTATTGGGCATGATTCTTCCCGCTATGGCCAAACTTATACATACCTGAAAGAAAACACCCTACCTCCCGATTTGTCAAAAAATCAAAAGAGAAACTTTATTCGCCAATCCTCCCATTATACTCTTGTCGCAGATACCCTTTTTAAGCGAGGTCTAGACGGTACTCTTTTAATATGTCTTGAGCAAGAAGAATCTGAGAAGGCCTTAAATGAAGTCCATAATGACATTTATGGTACTCATTCAAGTGGTCTTACCCTTTCGAAAAAATTCATATGCTTGGGCTATTATTGGCAAACTATGGAATGAGATTCTTTCCACATAGCTAAAACATGCAAACAATATCAGATCCATGAGAATTTGATTCATGCACCAGCACAAGAACTTCATTCTTTGGCAACATCTTTGGTCTTTTTTCCAATGGGGTATTGATCTAGTAGGAAAGATAAATCCTTCTTCATTCAATGGTCACAAATTCATCCTTGTAGCTACATAATATTTCACAAAATGGATTGATGCAGTACCTCTCATCAATATCACAGGAAAACAAATTGCTTCATTTATCTTGAACTACATCATCTGTCGCTATGGAATACCCATGACCATTATCACTGATAATGGGCGACCGTTCAAGAATCAGGATGTACAAGAGCTCTATGAGAAATTCAAGATCCAACACAAATTTCCCACACCCTACTATCCACAAGGGAATGGGCAAGCAAAAGCATCAAACAAAACAATTTTGAAAATCCTCAAAAAGACAGTGAATGATGCTGATAGAGATTGGCATATTCAATTGAACCCTACTCTATGGGCCTATCATACCAGTATCAGAACACCAAAAGGTGCCACACATTTCTCTCTTGTTTATGTATCAGAAGCAATACTGCTAATAGAAGTAAAGATACCTTCTCTACGAGTATCATTAAAAGGCCTTATCTAGGCAGATGAAGACCAAATCTAGATTGCATTGAGTTAGAATTGATCCATGAACGTAGACAAAATGCCTTTGATCATTTAAAGGTATATCAATAAAGAATGTGCTGAAGTTATAATCACAAGGTCAAACCACGAGTCTTTCAAGTTGGGGAACTAGTACTAAAGTAAAATCCACGAAACCAATCAGATCAAGAAAAGAAAGGGATGTTTGAACCAAATTGGTTAGGTCCATTTTTTGTCACATCAGTATTTGGGTCAGGAGCATATCAGCTATCAACACAGGATGGGGATCAGCTCGAGGAACCCATCAATAGCATGCATCTGAAGAAGTTTTGTGAAAAAGCAGAAAATCCAAAAACAGTGCAAAAGCAGAAAATCAAAAAATAGTTTTAAAAGCAAAAAAAAAAAAAAAAAGAAGTAAAAAAACATAAAATACAAAAACAACGAAAACAATGAAAAAAATCAAATATGAGAAAAAGTGCAATAAAAATAGATGGTGAAAACCTGGCAAACATGCGCTATCTATCAGCTAGCTCTTCCATCTATTGGTTCATGCATCCTTCTGCTTGCATTCATTTCCGTCAGTGCTGTTCATATCCATCATAAAGCCTTTGTACATACGCAGGCATCACAGGTGATTTCTCGTCATGGTTTGGATCAGTGTATATGTCGTAATAAAAGTTTGTTTGTAGACTGGGGGCAAAATCCTGAACCTAGATGGGGGCAAAAAATTTCATCGTTTTGAGCTTAATCAAATAGGTAGAACAACAATTAGGCAACACTTGTCAAGCGAACATTGAGACACATCCAATGTTGAACATAAGATCAAATTGTCAACCATCAACTATCACATATCAGTCTAAAGAACTCTTGTAACTTTTCTATGCACATGTACATTTGTCTTAGCCTTTAAATGAATGGTTGTGTGTTAATTACCTATCATGTGTGTATTGGATGGCTGTTGAATATGGTACGAAAGGAGAGGGTAAATCTTGACACCTAATTTACCTGTCGATAATCAACATAAATATTTGGCCAAAGTGTTTAATCAATATGATGTATAAATGTTAATTTATTTTCTTACCTCCTACCATATAATGAAAATCAGACTACATAGTCATAGGTGATATGCTTGTTAGATATTTTCATGTTGCACCAAATTCCATCCATTGCTAGTTTCAAGTTAGTAAACTTTTTCATGCAGGGTCAGTGATTCTTCATGTTAGCAAGAACTCCAAGGAAGCGTAAATGTTTCATGGTTGGGTGGAAAAGTGCTCTGGCAGTGTTCTCGCCTGTGATGTAAGCATGGAAGATAGATGTTGGGAGTCACTATTAGGATGATATTCAACCTTGTATTGTATATTAATAGTAAATAGACCTTATGGTCTATTGTAACTAAAGTAATTTTATTATGTTTTGCAAATCTCTTGGCTCATGAAATTTAAATAGTGTCAAGTTATACTAAATAATTTGTCAAGTTATAACATTAAGTAACTACTTTTCGGTATAATGAGCATAAAGTATTAATTAGTAAAATATTTTCTTATTTATGTGTAATTATGGGTAAAATTGTTATAATTATGCAAATTATATATTTTGATAATATGGAGGTCATTACATAGTCGCAACTGCCTTCAAACTAGGGCACCTAATAACTATGTCTAGCATATATTTTTTTTCCATTTTTTACATCCAGGTTTCTTTCTATATCATCTTTCCAAATTTGTCTTAGTACATTTATTATCTATTTTATAATTTATTATTATTGGCGAGAACACTCATTTTGCCATCATTAACCCTTGATCTCACACACACACTTCATAATCTCAATTCTATTAAAATAAAGGAATAGAATCCAAGTTCTCATATCTCCTATCATGACTTTAGTTGAACCTATCCATTTTCTAATGTTGTATAACAAAATCCTCAGATCTTAATTTGTAACCGTAGGATCTCATTTCTATACATATTAAAGACAAACATATATCCATACTTGAATGTAGAATGCTTTTAGTTTGTTGCTTCTGGATTGAATTGGAGTGTTGGAATTTAGGTTGATATAAAATGGTCAAGTTAAAATATTGATACCAAATTTTAAAAAGTAAAGGTAAACACTTTCAACACAATATTTTTGAGAGAATTTGGGCTAGATTAAGGAGCTAAACACCCTATTCCTCCCAAAATCACCTCTCTAAAAGAGAATTTTAGTATTGAGTTTGTGATATTAGATTGGATCCCAATTTTAGCAGTTGATATGATCAAGTTGAGGGATTAAAGATGAAGTTTAAGAGTAGAATAAAACACAAATATTCTTAAAATCACTTAAGGGAAAGAAAACTTGTAGGTTCTGGATAGCCTTTGAAACTATAAAGGGATACAATGTGTGAGACTACATTAGTACTCATCACATCTAGGTGATGCTCAAAAAGGTGAAGAATTGAGGCTTTCTAGGAGGTTGCCTATCTAAACACTACTTCAACCCAATCATATTTAACCTTGAATTTTCTTCTACTTTGAAGCTAAGTTATATTGTTACATCATTCAAAAAAATGTAGAGAGTGTTGTACCTTATGAACCATTCATCGTAGGGCCATTTTAAATCATCCACTAACAAGTCAGTGACATATTTTTGATGGGTCAAATTATGTTGTTTTACTAGGATTTAGCTATGTATGTTTTTAGTGAGAATCAATGAATCATATTTCATCTATGGTGGTTCCCATGAACACATATCTGATTAACATTTATAGTCCACTTAGCACTGAGTACATCTAGGTGATGATTATAGGGTGAATTATTTGGACTTCCCAGGAGGTCATACATCCTAATAATGTACTCTAAACCAGACATGCTTCACTATGACATTTCATCCAAATCAAGGCCACTTAGCTTACTATCCCATAGGAAAAGTGTTATTCATATGTTATTCCTTATGAATCATTTATCATAGAGCTCCTTTAGTTCATCCATTGATGAGTAGAATATAATTCAAATGAATAAATTTTCCATAAATACCACATAATTGAAGCTTGATAAATGATTATAACTAACATACTAACAAAAAAGCCTTGCATTTTCATGAATGTGATTAACAAATTGTGAATTCTATAATTTGACATGTATATGCATACACTAAAAAAATTAATCATTTATTTCCAATCACTTTGAATGTCTAGCCAAAGTATATCTCATTTAACTATTTCATTTTCACATATATTCATTTTCTTTTTATTTTTTATATGGAAAAATAATTTGATTTGAGTATAAGTAAAATAGTCAAGGCTTTTCATGTAATTGTGATGTGTTTATTAAAGACAAGTGAGAATGAAACCTTCTACTTAGTTTATCGTTTGATGAATGTATATTGAAATAAACTATGTTTTTCTATATGGTAGAAAATTGTTTAGAATAGTCATTTATTTTAGAAGAATTTCTTTAACAAGTTCTCTATAGGTATTTTTGGTCTTTATATATGTTGTGACATTTCTTGCATTGGGATAATTATACCTTTTTCAATTAATAAGACCCTTATCCTCTCAACTAAAAAGGGCCCCTCAAACTTAAAGCTTTGAAATCCTTGAATATGAAAAAGTGAGCAAAGTATGATTGAGTGACTCTTTCAAGTGTACCAACCACTCAAATGTTATGATACTTCTAAAATATTTGATACAAACAAAGACTTACTCAAATGTGAAAATTAATTTGGATCTAAAAATGACACGAAATTGAGACTAAAATACACTTTATAGTTCTACACATCTTTGTAGCCTTCAATTATCAATGATATTCCCACATCAAAGATAATTCAACAAAAATCTAGCTACGGGATCCAAGTGCTTCCTAACTACACTTTATAGCTTACTTTCTATTGTGAAATTTTAACAAAACTTGCATTCCGTTCAATTTTGATATCTATTTATATAGCATCCCTATTGTATATATATATATACCTATCAACATGTCTATTACACAATTAATATGATCACTAATTAATAATAATAATTAAGTTACCATGTATAGCTTCAAGAATCAACTATATGAATATTTTTGCTCGACATTTCGGATTCAGTTGATTCTTGAAACTATACCAACGAACCACTCACATTCACCAAAAAGAGATAAATTTACGATTAATTCCAAATAGTTCGGAGAACATTGGAGAGGAGTACATGTAGACCGTTACTTATACCAAATAAAATAATACTTTGTAACAATTTCCAAGACGACTCCATTTATGAATGATATAGCTTATCAACAATTGCACGTAACACATGCACACCCTTACTTTTTGCGCAAAAAGCCCCCTTCAATATTCCACAATTCCTTAGAGTATCTTCAATTCGCTGACACTCGTAGTTCGTAAAACTCATTCTACGAACTACCATTGTAATTATCCATTCTCCTTGTCGCACCTGAAATCTAGGGTAGAAAATTTTATTCACCTCTTCTACCGGAGAAGAACTATCGACCTTTATCACAAAGCAAACAATGAATCCAACCATTGGCCTGTCGCCACTAGTTAGTGCATAGGTTTCAAATTCAGAAAAAGAGAATTGGTTTGAAGTTGACTCTGCTCCATCCACTGCCCTTCCAATCAAAACTGCGGGACAAAATAGCTGCACATTCTGAAATAAAAGACAAAATACTCTCAGTTCATCGTCAGTAATTTCTTTTCAATTAAAAATCACTTAACTTACGTAAATATAGACTGTCTTGTAAGAACGGAAGAAAACACAAATCTGATGACCAATATTCAAAAAACACACCAAATTGATATTTACGATTCCCTGATAAAAAGGAGGATTGAAATAATTACCTTCAACTTACGAATGGAACTCCGTATTAGTGCATTGCTGCAATAACAGAGACTCATATTGTGTGATACATTCCATTCTTCGATACCTGATATGTTCTGGAGCTTCTCACAGCTGTGAATTGTAATGCTCCACAAATAGCGCAGTCTGTCAAGATTCGGCACCTCTTCAAGCTCAGGACAATTTATAATATGCACCTGCCTAAGCTCAAAGTTACCAGACACACTTTTCAAATTTTGACAACCATCCACTTGAAGACGTTCGAACTTTCCACATTCATCAATTATGATCCTCTCCAGGCAACTCGGACCTGCGAAAATTGGTAATTTCGCAAGCTTCGGACAGCCCCGAATGCTGAATTCTACAACTTCTTCACAACCAAACTGCATTGTTTTCAAATTTTGACAACCTTCTATTTCAAAATAATTCACCTTTCCATTTCTATGGAATGTCATTTTCTGGAGACACTTCATACCACTGAGACACAAGTGATCAAACTCTAGCTTCCCACAATCACAAATTTCCAGTTCTACAAGATTTGCAAGATTAGACAGTCCTAACACACTCTTCAAATTTTGACATCCATTCAATTGAAGAGCTTTGAGCTTTCCACATCCATCAATTATAATCCTCTCCAGGCAACTTGGGCCTCTTATTGGCAATTTCTCAAGCTCTGGACAGCCCCGAATGGCCAATTCTACAAGCTCTTTAAAACCAAACTGCATTGTTTTCAGATTTTGACAACCATCAAATTCAAAATATTTCACCTTTACATGTGTATCAAATTTAATCCTCTCGAGACACTTCAGATCACTGAGACACAAGTGATCAAACTCTTGCTTCCCACATCTACAAATTTCTAATTCTAGAAGCTTTGCAAGACTTTATATTCCGCACACACTTTTCAAAATTGGACAACCATCCACTTGAAGACATTTGAGCTTTCCACATCCAGAAATTATAATCCTCTCTAAGCAACTTGGGACTCTAAAAAGGAGAAAGTTTTCAAGCTCTGGACAGCCCCGAAGGCTTAATACTACAAGCTCTTCACAGCCGAACTGTATTGTTTTCAAATTTCGACAATCATCCACTTGAAGACATTTCAGCTTTTCACATCCATCAATTATAATCCTCTCCAAGAAACTTGGCCCTCTAAAAACTGGCAATTCTTCAACCTTCGGACAGCCTCGAATGCTAAATTCTACAAGCTCTTCACAGCCAAACTGTATTGATTTCAAAATTTGACAACCATCCAATTCAAAATATTTGAACTTTACAAGTGTATCAAATTTAATCCTCTCGAGACACTTCAGACCACTGAGACACAAGTGATCAAAGTCTTGCTTCCCACAACCACAAATTTCCAATTCTACAAGCTTTGCAAGATTAAATATTCCTAACACACTTTCTAAATTTTGACAACCATCCACTTGAAGACATTTGAGCTTTCCACACCCATCAATTATAACCCTCTCCAGGCAATTTGGGCCTCTAAAAATTGTCAATTCTTCAAGCTCCGGACTGCCCCGAATGTTTAATTCTACAAGCTCTTCACAGCCAAACTGTATTGTTTTCAAAATTTGACAACCATCCAATTGAAGACATTTGAGCTTTCTGCATCTATCAATTATAATCTTCTCCAGGCAACTTGGGCCTCTAAAAATTGGCAACCGCTCAAGCTCCGGACAGGTCCGAATGCTTAGTCCTACAAGCTCTTCACAACCAAACTGTATTGTTTTCAAATTTTGACAGCTATCCAATTCAAAATATTTCACCTTTACATATTTATCAAATGTCATCCTCTCGAGACATTTCATACCAGAAAGACTCAAGTGATCAAACTTTAGCTTCTCACAATAATAAATATCCAGTTCTACAAGCTTCAAAAGATCAGATATTCCTAACACACTTCTCAACTTTGTACAATAACCAATTGTGATCCTTTCAAGACAGCTCGGATGAGCAAGCCTTAGCTCCTCAAGGTCTGGACATTGAGTAATCCTTAATAGGACAAGATTTGTAAGATGAGATGTTCCTGTCAATCTTGTGAGTTTATCACAATATACAATAGCAAGTGATTTTAAGGTCTTTACACTTCTTAAATTCACTTCCATAAGATTTCCCATATATTCAAGTGTGATCGAGTCAAGGCTGGGATAGTGAATTCCACTAATTAATATCTTGGATACAAAATATTCACCGCTAATCACTAGCTTTTCAAGGCTTTCTAAGAATCCATTTTCTAAACTATCTGAAATTCCTGATAAATCTGGAAACTCTTTCAAAGAGTTTTCATAAATCAGCAGCTCTTTCAAGCGGGAAGGTGCCTGAAATTCAAGATAAAATTTGTGTAAAGACTTCAATGATTTAAAAAAATAGTTCAGAGGCAACCATAACATAAGGAATTCCACAATACAGTTTTAAGGGAATTTAATTTCTTACATAGAATATCAAAATACCTCTATGTTATTCTCCCGCAACGTGTTGAGCTGTCCAGAGTGGATTTCTAGATGATGCAAATTTTGAAGAGGAATCCATGAAGGAATACTTGATTGTTCCGTGGAATTCCCCTCGAGCTTGAGCCATAGCAAGGAAGCTGACGTCTCAACACAATTATGTGATTGGCCTAAAAAGAATGTAACTTGAGAACCAATGGACTTGTCAAAAATGGAGTGGAAACACCTCATATTGGTTTGGGTGAGGACATTTTTGAAACCCATTAAAGCCTGCAGACACAGAAGAATCTCAATTTTCCATTGATATAGCTAGTCACAAGTTAAGATTTGTAATATTACAGTATTAAGAAGAAATTTGAGAGGATAACAGACATACCGAAGATTTCAGATCTTGAGGACGCCACAGGCGTTGGGGAGGGCTGAGCTCAAGTGCCATTTCTCTTCCCAAGTCCCTCAGGTGGTCATGCATTCTCAATAAAATTACATCTCCCCGAATCTCGTTGATTTCTTCCACAAGGCATTTATCTTTGAGTGTCTCCAGTGCATGTTGAGCATTCCACCCTGATGCCTCCCATACTCTTTCGGCTGTACCCTTAGATCTGCCCACAAAAAAACAGGCAATATCCATGAAAACCTGTTTTTGTTCATCATCCAATGCCTCAAAGCTTATTTTCAATCTTTGCTTTACATCTCGAGGCAGCATCATTCTAGCTTTAATCAATTGTGACCTCCAATAACTGTGAGCTCTACCATGGACATGTCGGCCGAGAACCTGGAGAGACAGAGGTAACCCTCCACACACGTCTACGAATTCATTAACCACTGACTCGTGCCCGGTACATGGATGGGATTGGCCAAAGGCATGCCAACAGAAGAGTTTCCTCCCGTGGTTTTTATCCATTCCTTTTAAATTATAACCAACAGTTAGCCCTGAGGTAACAAGCACCCCGACGTCCCGGGTTGTCACAATGACCAGAGCTTTGTTTATGCCAGATTTTTTTAAGATATCCCTGACCAGTAGAGCGTTTAACTGTTGGACATGATCGATATCGTCGACAACAATTAGGAAGCTTAAATGCCCAGGGCTCCTTTGTAGATTATCTTTGAGATAGCTTATTCCTTCTTCCGTACTTGTAAAATTCAGATGATGTGTGTCAAAGAGATCTTTGAGAAGCTTAAGTTGCAAATAAGGTAAGTTGCTTCTCGCAGATGCTTCTCGCACATCAAACAGAAAACTTGCTCTAGAATAAGTAGACATCTTTCGGTTAAACAATTCTTTTGCAAGAGTTGTTTTGCCCGACCCACCCATTCCAAAAATGCCAACTACCACAACCTTATTCTTCACAGTCTTCAGTCTAAACTGGTTTTCAAAATCTTGTACAAGTTCTTCAAGGCAATGCCTTTCAAAATCTTCCACAAGGTTGTTAAGCCCCACTGGATATTCAGCAACATGAAAACATGTTTTCCTTTTTACCTCTTCTTGCACTGCTACTATTATGTTTTTGCAGTCACTGAATCTTTATAAAACGAAAGAAAAATTACATAAGAAAATAGTTAACCTCATTTAAAGGAACAAAATACTTATACAAATTACAACTACCAAAACACAGAAATGTTACCTGTCAAATTCTTCCCCAGCTATTAATGAAAGTGACTGAAGAGCTTCTTTCCACTGGTTGTGCTTCTCCAGGTACCTGCCCTTTTCTTCATATTTCTTGAATGCATCAGCGTATGCTCCCTTTTCAATGTGGCGGAGGTCACTAGGCTTCACTTCATAAAACACAGGAATAATTTTGGCCTGGCTGTCTAACATGAGAACCAGCTCAGCCAGGCACCAAGGTGACTCTGCATATCTTTTGGAAAAGATGGCTATGTGTACCTTAGCAGAGCGGATGGCAGTCTCGATGGTAGAAGGAAAAGAATTTCCAAGTTCCTTCTCTTCCTTATCAAGAAACGCCCGTATTCCCAACTGCTGAAGACAGTTGTAAAGCTGAGTAGCCAGAGTTTCTTTGACATCGGGGCCTCTGTGATTTATGAAAACATCGAACAATTTTGTAGATTCAGAAACCTTTCTTCTTTTGCCAGCAGGTTCTATTCCAGAGGAGACATTAAATTCCTGAATTTGCCGATGAGATGATGAAGAAGATGCCATTGATTCCAACGTTAATCACCCGTTGAAAGAAAGACGGACAGAAAAAAAGCAGGGCGAAACAGATTTGCTTGCAGTATGCAGAAAGAAATACGAGTTAATGTCAAAAGAGGAGGGCAGAGTGAATTATATTTAATTCATCGTGCAAGCGAATTCAGGCGAGTTAATGTCGAAAGAACGAGTTAAAGAAGAGTCACGAATACGCTTTGAAATAGTCAAGCGCCCACCTGTGAGAGAAGGTTCAGTCCTTTTGTCAAAACATCGAAAGGGAAAGAGGGAACGAAAATGATTAGTTCCGTTTAAAGGCGAACGTATAATTGGGAGACTTGAGTGCGTTTGGAACCCTTTCGCTGCCGTGTTGACTGGGATAAATAAGGCAAAAAGATTTCCTGCAATATATAATGTTTTGTAGAAAATTAGAGATGTTATAATAATTTCATAGAAGAAAAAGGTCTACGAATTGTAATTTTTAATAGTTGAATGAGAATATTTATGTTAATTTTATTTAATTTTAAATGTTTATGTTGATAAAATGGTTTAATATATTGATAAATAGTAATATTTTTATTTTATTTATCAGTTTTTATTTATTCTTATTTTTTTATCATTTATATTTACTTTTTTATTTAAATGTATTCTATTCTTATTTACACATTTTCATATATTCATTATTTATTATGCTTATATTTGCACCTTTATTCATACATTCACTCATTTATTTTAAAATCAGAGCTTTCTTTTCTAGATTCAATTTTGTATCACACAAGATCAATCTAAAGTCAATTAGGAATAACCATTTAAATCAAATTTATAAATTCATATACTTTCCTACAAATTATTCTAAATCAACTTGATAGACATTTTACATGATTTATTGTTACATCTTGATATTTAATAGTATTCTTTCATATGATTAATAAACAAAACACATAAGAAAATGTATCTACATTGCTATCAATAATAAAATTGAAAATCAGTGCAAACATTATACCATACTTTCTATTCTAGACATTTATGAATAAAAGAAATGTTAAGAGACCTTATACTATTATATTTTTAAACTAAGAATAAAAAGTAAAGTAATTAAATACTTTATTTACATGACATCATAAGAGAGATGATTTTATTTTTGTACCTTATATTTGTCTCCCAACATTGTTTCAAAATAGAGTTGCTTTCAACTACTATAGATGCTTCTTTTCAAGTAGCATCAATACTATTTTCTAAATATTTTTTGAGAAAGATAAATGAAAATTTATTATTTTATATTTTAGTGAAACTTCTATCTTTTTAACTTCACCCATAGCACTTCTATATAATATAGATAATATTTCTGATTTTTTTAACTGATCAGAATTTTATTAGCGCAATTTCAATGACGAGCTGATACACTGCAAAGGTTACAGTGAGGAAGCAAAGCATCAGACATTTTATTATTTTTAGGCTCAAAGACATCACATTTTGTTTACTTTTCCTGCTCTTTGTCCTCCTTCGAAGGTTTTTCACGCTCTTTCACTTGTTATTACACCCAATTAGCGTGGTTTTCGCTCAGCAGAATACTTTGAGTGGAAAAAGAGACGTGAACAAACACAATGGGTCATACCTAATATTCTTCCGAGTTTGTCAATATGTATGTTGAAGACAAATATCTTAGAATTCCGACGTACGCGTTATATGTTGCCGTGTCAAGGCTGGCATCCCTTACATATCATTTTTGGAGGAACAAGGAAGTGGGCACCTTAATTAGGACGTGTTTCCTACTCTTCCACATAATTTCGGTGGTGTCAACACATCAGTGCATGTCACTTTTAGTATGTTTTGGCCATTTCGGCCTGCCATTCCCCACAATTTCCGTCGTGTAGCACAGTTTGTGCTCAGTAAGATAATTTGGTTGGCGAAAGCTTTACGCAATATAGAATGCGATGTGAACACCCATGATGGCGCTCCAAAGCGGAGGTCCAGAGTTTATAATTTTGACTTTAAGATTTTTGGAATCACCTTAGACGCCCTAGACATTCAACTATTCAAAACTTGAACTATCTAAATAATAAAAGATGAAATCTACACCACCAAAATACATAGTAGAGCAAAACTCTAGACCTTGTGATATTATAAAAGTTGCAAGATCTGCAGCTGAGAGAGAATCGTGGATGAAAGAAAGCTTAAACATTGATTGCTGGTAGTTGGGGAAAGTTATTTTGTAATAACGGATACACTACTACATAGAGGGGGTTTTAAGACTATTTGGGACAATTTTTGAGTGAATTGTCTTAATTTGAGACAAAATAAAACTTGCGTAGTCTTAAATATTATCTTTAAGAGTCTTAAATTATTGTCTTAAAAAATTGTCTTTATAAAGACAATAAAAAACACCATTATTATTGTCTCTTGATAGACATATATTTTTGTCTTTATAGAGACTATAACTAAAATAAAAAACATAGTCTTTATAGAGACAGATATGTCTTTAATCCCACTTATTGTCTTTCTTAAGACGATAAAAATATTCTCATTAGAGAGAATACCACTTTTCTCTCTCTCTAGATGATATAAAACAATAAACTTAAAAAAATAGCTCACTATTCAGACAAATTAATATTGTTAAATATAAACTATAATATAATTGATTATGTTAGGGCACGATGGAATTGAACCACCATCCTCCTGCTTGTAAAGCAGGTACTCTTCCATTGAGCTAGCACCCTTTAAGAATAATTTTATCATTCAGAATCTTGGGTCCCAAAACACCCTTTAGTTTAGCAATGAGTTTTAAGTCTAAATAATGGTTGAGAACATGTTGACCATTGCCAGCCATTTTGTGTTTTTGTATTGATCAACTTTTCGTTTCCTTGAAAATAAAACAACTATGTGTTTCTTAAACAAAACCTTACAATATCTATATAGCTCTAGCAACACAAAGAGAATGTACCGAAATTTTGAATAATACATTTATGTTTTTGAATTGGCACCTACATGGTCTGATTCTAATCTTCAGTGTGACCCTGTTCAATGCAAAAAAGGTGTAAGTCATCAGTCCACAAATTCAAACTGCCCTCTTGCTAACTAAATTTCATCCAATGCTTAGAATGGATTCTAAAACCAACTCCTTCCAGCCTTGGAAGTAAGTTATAGCATATTATTCAATAAAGAAAGCCTGAAAAACAATTCGAAACAAATCAAAATCATACAGGCCGGTGTTTCAATTCACAACAGCTCCTAGTAGTCATTTCATCCATCATTTCAGCATCATCAATATACTCGTTGACGCTTTCCAATACATCTGGAACATAAAAAAAAAACAGTAATGTAATTGTCATTGACTAGAGAAGTATTCAACTTTTGGAGCAGCATGTTTAAGCAATATGGTTGAGACTCTGTGAGGAGAGCCTGAAAAATTAGGATTAAAGCTGAAATAGAAGAGCTTAAGAATTAGGATTTAGAAACAATATTTTATTGTGATAATCAAGGCACAATTCAAGTTAACAAATAACCAATATTTCATACAAGTGGGGAGATTACTAAATCGCATTTTCAAAACAATAGAAAGCTTATCAAGATTATAATTTTATAGTTCATTTGTTATAGATCAAATCACAGATTACAGATATTTCCATTAATGCCTTGAACAAAAAAAGGTTAAGAGATTTAAAGGCATACTGTGTATGATGAAAAATAAAATGATCAAGGGAAAGTGCTTGAATATTTTATATTGATTTAGAGAATTATAAGTCGAGTTTAATATAATATTAAATGTCATCAATGTTGTATTTTAGCTGGCAAGGTGTATATAATGATTTTTATTTGTGTACATGGGAAAGAGGGAATACAAAAAGATAAGTGAAAGATTTAATTTGTTGTCTATTTCTGTATTCAATCTGCATTCTTAGGTCACTAGTAATCATACAAAAACAAATAGTTCATAGCTAAGGCTTTAGGAATAGTAACTGATATGTACATAACCCAAATTAAAATATAACTGTAAAAGCAAAATTTCTTGGTTAAGAAATGCTGCTTTAGGTCAATCATTTTCATGTGATTAATTTTCTATAACTCTTCCTTGCAATCTTTAAAGTTTTTTAAAACAGACTACAAAACTTTCGGTTCACTAAATTCAAGTCCTCTATTAACTAATTTCTAGCCTCACATAATTGTTCAACCACACCATATGTTCACTATCAGTATGTATCATCTCTAAATAGCTATAGAACATATCATGGATTCTGTCCACGAATATATTTTATTATATAAATTGGAAAAAGCTTTAGCAAGATTTCTCAAGCCATATGTTAAGTTACAATGGACATTGATCTATATAGAAATTATTCAGTTAAATCAACAGTACCTTCACATTGTGTAAATCAATATTCACAAAGTGTATCAGCCATTCATTCAAAATTTCCTCTACCTAAAAAAAGACATATGTAAGTCAGTCGCACATCTAGAAAATGTGTTGAGTGATTTTGTTAAACGTAAACAGAATGTTTACAATAGGAAGAATATTATTTGTCCAAGTAAAAATAAAAAAGATTTCAGCCTTTCTTCTTATTTCCACATGTTCAATACAAGTACACTGGTACTAATTCTTGTACACTAAAAGCTACATTAAGTACCTGGGAGCGAAAAAGTTCTTTAAATGTCCCAATTTCTCACAAAGCAATGGTATATTTATTCATCACAGGCCCTGTGACAGACAGATTTGAGAAACCATGAAGAACAATACTTTTGAATGTCAAGATGTATGCTAGAGAAGCATCTAATTTCAGTTATTTTCACATTTTGAGCACAAATTAATATATATAACTGTTACCTATTTTTGGTTTTCAGGACAAAAATAGGCCTAGATTAAGCCTTAGGCCTCTTTGAGAAAAATTTTGTGGGATAATGAGTGATTAAAAAATCAATTTTTTTATAATATTTCATGATTTCATGATTTCATGGTAAATAGAAGAGCAAGGCAATTTATTTGCATGTGTTCAAAAGGAATAAAATTACCTTCCCACGTTGCATATATTCAAAGAAGAAAGAGTATTAAATCAAATGCATTGGGGGAATTAGTTATATGCCTAAATTTAACTTTCCATATTACATGCCCATTCCACGTGGAAAGCCAAAGAGGAGAGAAGTAGAGTTCCATGTTTCTTAGGGTTCCTTTATTCTTCATGAAGTTCTCTTTCAGTTTCGAGCTTTCTTCTTTTATGAAAAAGGAAAAATGAGTAGAGTTAAGTTCTCAATGCAAAAGAGTGATAAGAGAGGATTCAATGGTGATGATAAAGCCTCTGAACTTTTATTAGAGAGGAAAAATAAGTCTTTATTTGCGTTATGTTTTGTAAAGTTCCTTGTCCTGGAATCTTTAGAAAGCATTCATAGCTATTTGAAAGAACACAGTGGATACTAGCATGAAAGACACAAAGTTGCAGTCAAAAAGATTTCATCCACTGTCAAAATCAGTAAAGAGGAGATGAATAAGACTAATACAGTGATTTGTCAAAAGAGGTCATGTCCACAGCACAAGAAAAGCTTAGTGCCTGAAAGCATTAATGTCTTAAGACCTGTAGAAAGCACAGAGAAGTGATATGTTCAAAGATAGATTAGGCTCTTGAGAGAAGGTAAAGGTCAAAGACAGATCAGGCTCATGATTGAATGTGATGGTCATGAGACAGACCTGATTTTTGTTTCAATGAGATTTCATTGTCAGTGCAACAATGTTGATAAAGGAGTACGAACCTTCCAAGGAAGTTTTTAACAAGTCTTAAAGCCTAAATAGTAAATACAGTCACAGAGGTAAAGGTATTGTACACTAGGGCATAGAGCTATACAAGTGAAGACCATCATCAATATCAGTGCCATGAGACCATAGCTTATAGTCATGTTGCAGACCATAGCACAAGAAATACAATCTAAATGACAAAGTTTTGGAAGGCATACACAGTCATTATCAAAGCATTAGGCCTGTCAAGATAACCGAAGTAATCATTAGCACCATGTGTCTAAGACTTAAAAGGATTGGAACAGACTAGCCTCTCCTTGCATGTACCAGTTATCAAAAAGCATTATGGCATCAAGGGCAGAGAGATCAATCAAAAGGATCAGACCATACTCCTGTAGCAGCACAAAACCCAAATTTGATAAGTCATCCATAACAATGACAGTGAATAGTGAGTATAAGATGAGGAAAGTTTGAAAGCCACATTCATAAGATCACAAAGGACAGTCACCGTCCTAAAAGATACAATGAGGTTTCTTTCTAAACCCAGTAATTAGCAGCCCAAACACAGTAAAAAGGAGGAGTCTCAGACTTAAGAAAGACAGGTATAATAGTCTAAAGAGCCACAGTCTCGTCAAAATGCACTCTCAATAACAAATACTATGATATCATTGTCAAATCACAGACCGAATGGACAAAAGAGAATGGAGAAAAGACAGTCTTGGCACGTATATAAACCAACTCAATATATGATGTGATTTCAAACTCCAATGCAAAGAAAGAGATGATGATGATTGTTACAAAGCATAGCAAGGATGCCATAGCTATTAATGATCAAGGATCAAAACAGTCAATGGGGATAGCACATGCAAGGGTTTGATCCCAAGCATAGATAGTTGGCCATGGTCGGTAGAGTATAGGGCTAAGGTGTTATCACCGCCTCATGATATGAAGGTAATATCAGACACCAAGGATAAACATAGCCAACACAAGATCTGCAACAAAAGAAAGATCAAGGAGCAGTCCCAGCTAGTCAAAGACAACAGGGGTCAAATACCCATGACAGTGAGCTAGAACAAATTAGTGAGACCAAAAATGTAGTGGTCTTAATTGTCTTACCATTTGCTTGCTCTAGTCTTGTTTGCAGTAATAATACAACATTCCACGGCTATCAAGAACAAATAATCTTCTCTTCCAGTCACCCCTTAAATTTGAAGAATACTTGGAAAGGTAAGCTTGCCTAATTGTTTGGATCTGAAATACATGGCAAAAACTAATTAAAGTCAGTTTCAAAATTAATTTAAAAAATATCCTAGCTGACAACACTCAGTTATGTTGTAATAGTGCTCTTAGTCTATTCTAGGTCACAGATTCAAGATATTTTATTATGACCTACAATAGAAAAATGCTAGAAGCTCCTGAAAATAATTAAATCAAACGGAGGGCAAGAAATAAGATGAAAATAAAAACATGATAACAAATTACCTTACCCTTTGCAGTTGATTGCATTGCAGCTTCAATCATCTTGTGTGAGCTTCTTCCAACAGCTTGTATATTGTGCCTGTTGATTGTAACTAGGGTATAGGGGTTCGGATTGCCTTAAGGCAACATCCGAACCCCTTTAGGACCGGGTCCTACCCTAACGTGACCCTATCCTAAACACCACGCTAAAACACACCACAATTAAATATTAGCGCCTCAAATATCAAGGAGGCCGACTTACAAGGAGGGCCGACTTTAATAAAGTAAAGAGGCATATAAGTAAAGGTCATTTTGCAAGTCAAGATCATCAAGTTCAATTAAAATCAGAATGCAAATTAGCTCTGCTGTGCGAACCTAAGGAAGAGGGCGAATTATTCAGTTTGGTGTAATATTGTCCAAGGGGACATAACATATCTTGAGGCAAGTCATTGAAACATACAAGGACAGATCTAATATGTGGAGATCAGATTCGAGCTAAGTATTGTACTGTTATTTAGAGGAGAATATATAATCTGACTTGTGGGTCTTTCATGCTGGGTTTTTCCTCCTTGGAGGTTATCCCAAGGTATGCTTGTTTATCTTCTATTATATTTCTGATTTATGTTGTCTTACTAAGTTCTGCAAATCTGATTACAATCTAGGGCACAATTTAATGCATGTTGGTTCACTAAACTACTGCAAATCTAATACAAACCAGGGCATAATTAAATAAGATATATCTGGTTATCATACCTAGGGTTTAAATTAACATGGTATCAGAGCTCTAGGTGTTACTAACTTCTGATTTTAGCAGATCAATTGTTGCATATAGCTGTTGTTTGTGTTCAGATTAAAGATGTCAGGTTTAAAGGCTGAAGATAGACTTGAGGGAGCCATTGACTTTGCTGCTTGGAAAGTTCGTATTCTGTTGATCCTTGAAGAAAATGACCTACTGAAATTTGTAGAAGAAGAAAGGCTGTCTCCTCCAGAAGATGCTGAAGAGCTGGAACTGTTCAAGAAAGATTCCCTCAAGGCTAGAAGGATCATAATTGAGTCCGTCAAGAATCATCTTGTCACTGTCATATCAAAGTTTACATCTGCCAGAGAAATGATCAAACACTTGGAAGGGATCTATGATGTCAACAATCTCAACAGGGCTCTTGCCCTAAGACAGCAACTTCTACACATGAAAATGAAAGAAGAAGACTCAATCATAGCCTACTTCATGAAGATCAATGAACTAAAGGACAAGCTAAGCACTCTTGATTGCCAAATCTCAGATAAAGACCTTGTTATGATTGCATTAAATGGTCTACCAGATGAATGGGAACCATTCATTCGTAGCATTGGTGGAAGAGCTGATCGTCCCAACTTTGAGCATCTTCAATCTTATTGCATCGAAGAGGAATCTCAAATTGAGGTAAGAGGAAAACTCAAAAACTCTCTCAAAGATAATCATGTTCTCTTATCTAAATCTAGGAAAGGTGGTCATTGGAAGAAAGAAAAGAGAAGCAAAGATTTTAGATCCTCCTCCTATGATCCAAGGAAAAAGTCAAGAGATTCCTCTCACATCCGTTGCTTCAGATGTGATAAGTATGGTCACTATGCCAGAGACTGTCAAAATGACCCAAAGGAAAGGGAAGCTAACTTAAATGAGGTTGCCGAACAAAGTGAAGACTACCTTCTTATCTCTGCTCTTTCCAACAATGTTCCTACAGATAGCAATTCGTGGATACTTGACAGTGGTGCCTCCAAACACATCTTAGGATTTCGTGAGCATCTCTCAGATCTGATTGAAAAAGACACCAATCTTCATGTTGTAATCGGTGATGATGCTCGATACTCGATAAAAGGTTCTAGTACTACCTCTCTAAAACTAGATTCTGGTATTTCCTTGCAACTCTGTGATATTCTATTTGTACCTGGTATTAAAAAAAATCTTATTTCTATTTCGGCTTTAGAAGATAAGGGTTTGCAAATAGCATTTTCTAAAGGGAAAGTACTCGCTTGGTCTAAGAAATCTAACTTCAAATCTGCTCGTATTATTGGAAATAAATGTGATAGTTTATATAAGCTTGCAGCCAATCCAATTCAAGCTCTCATTCATGAGACCCCTGAATCATGCAAGCTATGGCATAGAAGATTGGATCATCTTCACTTTCAAGCTCTTCCCACTCTCGGTAAAATGGTCAAAGGTATGCCTAATCTCAGTTTATCTCATGATGATGCTTGTAAAGGTTGTGCAATGGGTAAGAATGTAAAGAATCCCTTTCAAAAAAGCGATAGTAGGGCTAAAGAAAGGTTAGAGCTTATTCATTCAGATTTATGTGGTCCCATGTCAGTAGCATCTCCTAGCGGGTTCTTATATTATGTTATCTTCATAGATGATTTCTCTAGGAAAACATGGATCTATTTTCTTAAATCTAAAGAGTCTGAAGAAGTCCTAAACAAATTTAAAGAATTCAAAGCCTTAGTTGAAAATACTACAGGAAATCAAATTAAATGTTTGAGGTCTAACAATGGAGGTGAATACACCTCAGGTAGCTTCTATGACTTTTGTGTTAAAGCAGGAATTAAGAGGGAGTTCTGTGTTCCCTACAACCCTCAGCAAAATGGAGTTGCTGAAAGAAAGAACAGGACCATTGTTGAAGCTGCAAGAGCCATGATTCATGATCAAGACTTGCAACCTTTTCTATGGGCAGAAGCATCCAAAACCGCAGTTTATATTCAAAATAAATGTCCTCATCAAGTCCTAAAGAATGTAACACCTGAAGAAGCATTTTCAGGAATCAAACCTGACATCAGTCACCTAAGGATATTTGGAAACCCTGTGTATGTTCATGTGCCTAAAGAAAAACGAACCAAGCTAGATCCATCTGGAAAGAAATGCATCCTAGTAGGATACAGCGAATCTTCCAAAGCTTTCAGGATCTACATTTCAGGTCAAAAGTATGTTGAGGTAAGTAGAGATGTAACTTTTGAAGAAGATATTGCTTTCAAAAGATCTAAAGGTTCATTAATCAACAATGATGATATGATGATGGAAAAACAAGATTCAATTGTTGATGTTAACCCTGAGTCACAGGAAGAGTCTACTGATCTCCCAGATCAGGAAGTTCAGAATGACTCATCAGAACCCATGCAATCTACCGATATACCTCAAGATATTGTGGTCTGCAAGAAGAGACCACTCTAGGTTAGAAATACAATTCAAGATGCTGAAGGGTTTGCTGCTCCCAAAGGAACCTTCAGAAACAGCAAGAGTGTCCAAAATCACGCCAACTACATTTCTGTGATGTGCAATATAATTGAGTCTGAACACCACAATATCGATGAAGCTATGTCCCATCATGCTTGGAAATTAGCCATGGATGAAGAGTATGGATCTATCATCAAGAATGATGTCTGGGACATTGTTCCCAGACCCAAAGGTAAGTCTGTCGTTTCCTCTAAATGGTTGTTTAAAATTAAACATAATGCTGATGGTAGTATTGAAAAATATAAAGCTAGGTTTGTAGCTCGTGACTTTTCTCAAAAGGAAGGAATAGATTATGAAGAAACCTTTGCCCCTGTTGCTAGATATACCTCTATTAGGTCTATAATAGCTATTGCTGCAGCCAAAGGTTGGGAGCTACATCAAATGGATGTTAAGACAGCCTTCCTCAATGGAGTCATTGAGGAGGAAGTCTATATTGAGCAACCAGAAGGTTATGTAATCCATAAAAGAGATTCTCATGTTTGCAGGTTGAAGAAAGCCTTATATGGGCTCAAACAGGCTCCTCGCACTTGGTATGAAAGAATTGATAAGTACTTACTAAGTTTAGGGTTTTCCAAGAATGATGCTGATGCTAACATTTACTTGAAAATTTATAATAATGAGATGCTTATTTTAGTTTTGTATGTAGATGATTTATTTCTCACGGGTGAAAATAAATTAATCATAAGATGTAAAAAGGAATTAGCCTCGGAATTTGAAATGAAATATTTAGGGCTAATGCACTACTTCCTAGGGTTAGAAATATGGCAAAGAGCTAATGAAATCTTTCTAAGTCAGGGAAAATACACTATTGATATTTTGAAAAGATTTAGAATGATAGATTGTAAACCTATGCGTACTCCTATGGAATCTAACTTAAAGAAGTTAAGTGTTTCTGCAGCTAACTCAGATTTTGCAGATCCTTCTGAGTACAGACAATTGATTGGCTCCCTGATGTACCTAGTCAATACTAGGCCAGACATCTATTATGCTGTGAATGCTCTCAGTCAGTTCATGAGCTCACCAAAACATGTTCACCTAGTTGCTACCAAGCACATTCTAAGATATCTACGTGGCACGATTGGTTATGGGCTGAAGTATACACTTAATACCCCAATCCTCCTGAAAGGCTACTCGGATTCAGATTGGGCAGGAAGTGTCAAGGACAAGAAAAGCACTTCAGGCATCTGCTTCAACTTGGGCTTCACAGTAATCTCTTGGGCATGCAGGAAGCAATCTTCGGTAGCATTAAGCACTGCAGAAGCTGAGTACGTTGCCGCATCTGTTGCATCCAGAGAAGCAGTGTGGCTCCGTAAGCTTCTTGTTGGATTATTTGGTCAAGTCAATGATCCTACCACCATTCATTGTGATAATCAAAGCTATATAATGATTTCTGTAAATCCTGTATTTCATGATCGGTCCAAACATGTGGAAACACACTATCATTACATTCAGGATATGGTGCAGAGAGGCGCCATTCACCTAAAGTACATTAGCACAGATGAACAGATTGCTGACATCCTCACCAAACCCTTATCCAGAGTGAAGTTCGAGTACTTCAAAGATAGACTCGGTGTCATGGAAAACGGAACCCTGATTGAGAGGGAGCTTCAATCTCAGTGACTATTGGTAGCACTTTGAATCATTCTTTGCTTGTGTGCAAGAATGAATTTCATCCAATCTATGCTTGTGTGCTAGATGGATAGTTGTAATAATGTAAAGACCCACTGGTGTATTACACTTTCTATGCTTGTGTGCTAGAACCATCCTATGCTTGTGTGCTAGGTGGAAGATGTAATTCTATGCTTGTGTGCTAGATCCATTCTATGCTTGTGTGCTAGATGGAACGTAAAAGGTTCAGATCATGTATTCTCCTCCTCCCTAGTTAAGAGGGAGTGTTGATTGTAACTAGGGTATAGGGGTTCGGATTGCCTTAAGGCAACATCCGAACCCCTTTAGGATCAGGTCCTACCCTAACGTGACCTTATCCTAAACACCACGCTAAAACACACCACAATTAAATATTAGTGCCAAAATAACATTAGCGCCTCAAATATCAGGAAGGCCGACTTACAAGGAGGGCCGACTTTAATAAAGTAAAGAGGCATATAAGTAAAGGTCATTTTGCAAGTCAAGATCATCAAGTTCAATTAAAATCAGAATGCAAATTAGCTCTGTTGTGCGAACCTAAGGAAGAGGGCGAATTATTCAGTTTGGTGTAATATTGTCCAAGGAGACATAACATATCTTGAGGCAAGTCATTGAAACATACAAGGACAGATCTGATATGTGGAGATCAAATTTGAGCTAAGTATTGTACTGTTATTTAGAGGAGAATATATAATCTGACCTGTGGGTCTTTCATGCTCGGTTTTTCCTCCTTGGAGGTTTTCCCAGGGTATGCTTGTTTGTCTTCTATTATATTTCTGATTTATGTTGTCTTACTAAGTTCTGCAAATCTGATTACAATCTAGGGCACAATTTAATGCATGTTGGTTCACTAAACTATTGCAAATCTAATACAAACCAGGGCATAATTAAATAAGATAAATCTGGTTATCATACCTAGGGTTTAAATTAACAGTGCCCTATTGGAGAATTATCTGCATCACTAAAAAAACATCAACTTTCATGATCTATTTGCCTCTTAAATTCCTGCATTCGCTCTACAAGAGTTGCTTGCTCATAATTTGTCCTATCTATTGACTATTGAGCATATGCCAATACCTGATCAAAATAATCAGATAGAATTTTCAGAATTTCTAATGGCATTATCAAAAAGTCAGATGCTAGACAACACATATAATAAAGATTAAATAAAAGTGGCAAGAGATGAGCAGCGAGATCAAAAAAAAAGCAAGCAAACAACAAAAAATTTGAGAACATGACATCTATACTAAAACATATTTGGATTAGAAAGTTGGAATTTCTATTATTTGTAAGTAAGTGAGTCATTTACAGCATTTTACTATGCTATTTTTTTGGAAGTTACTTGATGGACAATCTTAAAAACAGGCCTCATTTGGTGTAAATGCTAAAACAAATAAACTGGATGAAAGTGATGACAACTTTGAAGCCATATTGTTCATATTTAGAGAATGAAAATCATGATATCCATTATTTCGCACTACCTATTCATTAGTTTTGATTGTCTATATCATGTTCATAGTTCATATTGTTCACATTTTGAATAAATGCTTTTTGTAAATAACACTGTAAAGTGTCATTGATACCATTAGCAAATCAATTGAATATATTAGTATCACATACAAGCTAGATGAGAGTCATTTCATAATTTGATGCCTGTCTAAGTTGGTTTTCCATTTGATTTTTCGTGTTCACAAACTGATACAGACATGAACTGAGAATAAATTTCAACTTTGATCTTCCTGACCTGATTGATACCGTTAGCAAATCAATTGAATATATTATTATCACATACAAGCTAGATGAGAGTCATTTCATAATTTGATGCCTAAGTTGGTCTTCCATTTGATTTTTCAGTGTTCACATACAGACATGAACTGAGAATAAATTACAACTTTGTTCTTCCTGACCTGATTGTGGGCTCATGGCTCCAGGTAAGGCTGAACTAAGTCTTTTCTTGACATTACTATAATTTTAAATTTATTTAATATTTTTTGTTTGAGCACTACATTTACTATGTATACGGAATAAATATTACTGGCTTTTAAATAATGGCTGATGTCCTCTGAACTATGGTGGCCTAGAGCCTTGAAGATGTTGACAAACTACGGGAAATAGGGGTGGGCAGAATATTTTGTCTACAAAAAGATTTTGATCTTGAGCATCCTTCGAATTCAAATTTGTATTTATGAGATATGTTTAACAGAATGTCAGGATGCAGTGAAAAACCTGTCTCTAATCTCTTTTCACTATCTTTCTATCCAACTTTAACACAAACCAGCCTCTGGCTTGATGCACTCATGTAAGAACCCTTATGACAATGGCGATAGGCAACTTATTTGGAGAATTAAGATTAATCATTCATATAATATTTTGTTTCAGTTGATTGGTACAGACCTTACCTTTCAATCTGCTTGCCTGTTTTAGATATAGCTGCAAACAAAACATTCCGATGACCTATGTGCAAGTTGATGGCAATTATGATTTTACTTTTAGCTAAAGTAGTTGGTAGTATAACCATTATTCGAACTGGTTTTAAGATTCAATTAATACATTTGCCATAGTTTCGTGATTAATGTAAACATGTAATTGCCTTTTTGGTGATTAACATTAGTAAAGGAGAACCAAGGGCATTTTGGTGATTGTCTTAATGAAAACTCTCATACACATCCTGACATAAACTAGACTGTGACATTTTTGACAACTGGGTTTTGGCCAAGTTACAAACCATTTGATCTTAATCTGCCAGCTGAAATGGTATGCCCTTTTTGTATATAGCATACCTCTTAGATGTACCTATTTCTGCAGCTTAGCTTATTGACTTTTGCTACTTGATAAAGGTAAGATGCATAGAGGAGTTCAAGCAGTTCTATCAGAGAAAGACAAAACATAAAAAGCTTACATGGATATATTCTCTGGGTACTTGTAATATTAACAGGAAGCTTGACCCTAAGCCTATGGAGCTTCTTGTTACTACTTACCAGATAATTGCCTTTTTTGGTCGATTAGTGGCAATTGTGTTGTTTAATTCATATAAAATGGCATTATAGGTCATTTTCTACTATAGTCAATATTGTTAATTCCTTATTTCAGTATTTTGTTCAGAATTAGCTGGATATGATAAGTTAAAGCAAGGTTAATGTCGTGGTTAATTGGTGATGAGCCTACATTGATTCTTTTAAAAGCTCTCTACGAATGCACTGATTTCAACTTATGCTTTCTTTGTTTAAAGGAAAACCATAATTGGTGGGTCATACAATGGCTCTACCATAAATCTGAAAAATGAATAAATCATGTTTATCAGTCTAAGTTTCCTCTATTACCTGAATTCATATTTTCAACCTCATTGTTATGTAATTTACCATATTTCTATGTGGTGATGATACACAGGCATCTGCACTGTTGCTCTTCAATGCATCAGAAAGGCTAAGTTATTCAGAAGTTAAGAATCAATTGAATTGGACTGATGAAGACATTGTCAAGTTGCTACATTCTCTTTCATGTGAAAAAAATAAAATTCTAAATAAAGAGCCAAACACAAAAACTGTATCACAAACAGATTACTTAGAATTCAATTCAAAATATCCTGTATCTTGAAGAAACATCAATAGGGAACACAGTCTTTTGAAAATCCACAGTATCATGAAGAATATCCTGCCTACAAATCCCATTAACCGATTTAATGTTAAAAGTCCCTTGATAATCTCACATCAGAGCTGACAGTATATTTTACAAGCTAATATGTTGCAATTTACAATTTCTTCTTGTTTTAGTTATAAATTTTTGGTGGACGCTATCATATGACAATGTGATATATGATTTTTACATTTAAACATATGTGATCTAATTCTCTTGGAGTATTTTAGATTTGACTATGCTAAACAATATTAGAAGGAAAAATTGAAACAAGAATTGAATTTGTGAATCATAATTACATATATTACACTTAAACATATGGCATCTAATTATCTTGGAGTGTTTTAGATTTGACTATGCCAAACAATATTAGCAGGAAAATTTGAAACAAGAATTGAATTTGTGAATCATAATTTCATATATTTACACTTATACATACGGCATCTAATTCTATTGGAGTGTTTTAGATTTCAGTAAAGCCATCTCAGGGACAACACAGGTCTAGGACAATGCTGAAAAAATTGTTCAAATTGACATAGTTCCACATAAACATAAGGGTAACTGTTTAATTTTGTAATCCAGAATACAGTGCAAGATTGTGCGAGCATGCATGATTGATACTAAATCAAGTCTGAGACCATAGGTAGAAGGGTGTGATGGTTTATTTTTCAAACAACATTATAAAGTAAACTTGGAACAGGTATTCAAATTACAAAAACATAATCACGTATCCAAATCCTGAACCATTCTATAGTTTCCTTCACACGCAAATCCTTTCAAAACAAATTTATCTTCAGTACTTTACTCTGAATGATAGCAAAATTAGAAAAAGGAAAATTGCAAAAAATCTTAAGTGATTAGATATTCTTAGACCCTCCTAGTATAAAACAAAGAAATGAGTAGACTTTCTGATGATATATAGGTGATATGCTAGATTAATGCAAGATTGTGACTTGGGGTGCCCTGAGCAAAGTTAAGAGACAAAATTTTAGCTTGACAAAAGTCATTTTCATAGTTGAACAATAAAATTCATTTAGTAGTGATACAAACTTTTGCATGCAATCTAAGCTAATAAAAAGCAAATAGTTCTACCAGTACATAATCTCATTGAGCTATTAGCTAATTTATACCTATTTTCTACAGAAGCCCTCATAAGTTGTTAAAAGATGGAATACTTAATCAATGACAGGATTTTACTGGGCAGATCTTATGATCTCATAAGTATTTATCATAATCTGGAAAATATTTGTGGGGTGATATCTATAAAGGAACACTAATCTATCTTCAAAAGAGAATTTAGTCTGTTTGTTTGAGGTCCACATCTAAGCAAGCCACCTCTTTACAACATACTTTCCAATTCCTTTGATGGGATTTTGCATTCACTGTTCCATTAACCTTAATTCTAGAGACAAATATTTTGCATATTGATTTCAATTAAATAGTTATCAACTTATAAGCAAAGGATTAATTAATTTGTACCTGTTGCAATGCCACAGCCGAGGACACATATTTTTCCAAAGGGAACATATGAGCTCAGTTTAACAATGTACCCAGAGTGCACGACAGCGTACTCACTAAAGCTTGAAACTACACAAAAGTGAGAGATAGGCTTGCCATTTACAGAAAAATGGGTTTTCTGATCACTACGCATGACACCTTTTCTTACCATTCTTAATGTTTCAGACATGTTTCTTTTGTCAGATTTAGAATGCATACACTCCTTGCACTCCCCGGTAAAAAAGGTAAGCACACAATCATCCTCACGTAGATCAATTACATCTTCTCCAACACTTTGAATAATCCTGCAATCTCATTCACAGTTAGAACACAAAAATAGATATATTGAAATATTTGAATAAGTAACAGTGCCAATAAGAAGAAAACAAGGCCATGATCAACAAGAATATATGAGTAGGGTTAGATTAGCTAACCTTGTTGCCTCATGGCCAAAGATGCGTGGGAAGATTGGAACGTGTCCCTAAAAAATTAAGAGGAAAATTAGCTTCTATAACAACATGCAGGAAGATTATCAGGAATATAAATCACCTTTCTTGCTAAGATCATCATGTATATAATTTATAGTATGAACAATGTCAAATTTGACAACTCACTTTAGGAATAAGTCCTATGGGTTATAATGCCCAAGTATATATTCAAATCAATAATTATACAACATGCCACATCAAAATAGCATAATATGCTCATGCAACAACCCACAGACTTCGAGGTACCATTCTTTTGGACTAATCTATCATTCATATCGAGCTTTGTACTTTCATAAGATACTCTAAACATTTATTGAAGAATGCAAAGGAGTAGAGTTTACGTCACAGGATGTACAAGATCAAAGATCACAACGATTAAAAGTTCTAATTTCTATCACACTTATACTTGGTTTTCCATTTTGAAAGAAATCTTATTGTTGATAAATATACTCTTCTCATAATCTGTGTAAATTTTAATTATGCACGCATTCTGTGATTTCAATAAGCTAACATTGGTTTTGGAAAATAGTAAATGTTTGTCCAGATGACTAATAGAAAACAAATCTATAAGATAAATGAAATTTTTATTGGATGATATACAGTCAATTAATCATCGTTTAAGAACATAGCCTATGCTATAGTTGCATGCATGGCAGGAATCAATAAAGTATTAGAGATATGACCTACCTCATCAACCATTTTTCCATATCATACAGAACACCCGTTCATATTCCCAAATCCCTACAAACACCCAAACCCAAAAGTCTACCGATATTCAATCTATTGATTATGGATGTTCACCCGTTGCCTCTTCTCGGGGTCCTTAAATGATATGGATAAAATGTCTTGTGTAGGCACAATCTTCCACGTAGGAATAACATAACTCAGCTTGTTTAATAGGCTGATAACCAGGGGATGAAGCTTCATATCATCTGCTATATGTAATAAAGCACAACACTTTGTAAGCCAAGTTCAATTGTTTTCTCTTTATACATTTACACTTCCTCTGATACAAATCACCCTTTGCATCTTATTTCGCCTGTTCTAACATTACCTTACACATAGGCGCAATGAGCACTGCACTGCTCCAAAAACCAGGTTGTTTTCTATGTTATGATAGACAGAAAATGAATATATTAAGTTTAATAGTGTCTGTAAGTTGGGAGATGGTAACTGCTGGCTCAGAGGGCCTACCTACAAAATGATGGTACCACTTTGCCACCTTTTCTGCACCACCATTACCTAAAGTATATGTGTGGGTACATTTCTTTCACACCTCTTTCTACTCGCTAGTGTCGCCTTGTTCCCATGTTTGTAGTGCAGACCTACACCATGTGGAGTGCCATATACCTTATAAAAGAGTTACACAGCTACAAATCAGGGAAACTATTGGCAGAAATCAACTGTAGCTAGGGCAAGCATAGGTTACAATTAAAGAAGCATGGTCATTATAGGCTTCTCTGTTTGTCACTAGATTTGTTTTGGGCAAATTTTGTGTTAATCTTGTTGTCATATGTTAATCTGATTAGTTATTGTTATTCAGAAATCATTTTGCATGGTAATATTAATAATACTATTTCAACCACTGAAATGGATACAAATAGTCACAATCACAATAACAATATATTTACCGTTTATCTGCAGTCACAATCACAATATAACAAAAAAAAAATTGAAGCTAATCTGACAGATCTTTTCAAAGAAATGGATCCAAACCTGATTCTTTTTAAACATGGAAGCCAACGACGACTTGGGGAATTGACGAGCAGTACTACTTACAGATGGGACTCAAGGTGGAACGTTGGGCAATGATTTCAACTGAGGAAATCTTTTAGGGTTTGTCGTTTTATTCTTGAAATCCCTCTTTGTAGGGCTGGATTTCTTTAGGTTAGGGTTGGTCGTGCTTGAAACAGAGACCAAAGAGCTCAGTTTTGACATTTCCTACTTCACCATTTTTAGGTCAGAAAACCTCACTAAATAGTTACGATGATAATGATACGGCTCCTCCTGATGGCTGTGCCTCCTCACAACAAACAGGCTCATTTCAACAATGTAAATGCTAGAAAGTGCAAATCAAGACAAAGGAGAGGAGAGCAGAGCAAACAGAACACAGCAAATGTCTAAGAATCAACTCCAATGCAGCGATAGTACCAACCTTCCTTGCAAGCCCCAACTCTGAAAGTAGAACAATCATTGGCACGACAGGCCAAGAATGCCAAGGTTTCTATTGATACAACGTGCATGCATCTACTATTCTAAGGGTAGCTATAGAAAGGCGTGACTTCGCCCGATAAAATTTGGATCTTGGCGGCCCCCATCTCTCCCACTCACCCTCAATTTGAACACCTTTTGACTTCGACGAAAAAGAGATAGGACTTGATTTGAACCCATGAAGCCAAGTCCCTACCCAGACCCGATGATGGGGTGAAAGGACCCTCGTCCATCCTTTCCCAAACCCTGCCCTTCCCCGTTGTTTTTTGGGCTAAAGGATATCCCGTTCTCTTGAAGCACTGAGACTTGGTAACCAGAGCGGCTTGAGATTGTGATCAGAGGCTATGAGTGGCCTATAGGACTTGACCCCTTGCTCATCGATCCAAGAAGATGCATCAATGTATGGCTCACCATTCAAAGCAACGATTCGTTCCTTCCAAGCACACACACAGACACAGCAGGAGGGCAAAATGCTAGCTGAGAACTCTGCTGAGAGCTCATTTTGTCATAGAATATTCTGTGTATTTGTCTTTGTCGACAGGTAGTCAAGCGGAGAAGAGGATGAATTGGAAAATTAAATGCATGAATGTGTGTAACCAAACCAAAATCGAAGGGAAAAAAAAATTAAATGAAATGAACCAGTTAAAAAATACAAACAGGGTAAGTATCTACGTAAGTTATGGAAGCATTCAGAGGACACGTATTTACCCCTCTTTTTAAACCAGAAAAATGAATCGCAGAGAAACAAATTCCAAAATTAATTTTCAAACAGCACAACCATTCAACAGAGGGTAGACTGTAAATACCTGTTGCTGCATGAGTTATAAATTACACAGGAATGCTCTGATCTGAAGGAGCCCTCAATGTGATAATCACATTGCCTTCAAAAGTAATTAGCGGATGAGCAATTAACAAAGACATGTCAAAAATTCATTTCCCTCCAAAAATTCAGTAGGCATGTTTTTGTCTTAATTTTTAAATTAAGACAATTAAAAATATTTTTAATTTTTAATTTAAAATAAATAAACTAATATCTTAAATGTTTAAGACAAAATATAAATTTTGTCTTAAAAAAAGGTCTTAAACTACCTTCTTCTCTAGTAGTGATATTGAGTCATATCATGCTACTTAAAATTGTTTATGTAAATCATGTTTTATTATTGGGTCCTTAGGAAGTGTGTAGCTGCAAGAGGAATTTGGAAATTGTGAGGGAGGAGGCATCGCACAAATTTTAGATTCTAGAAGAAACTTGGAAACAAGAACTTTCAGGTTCTAGAGGAAAATTGGAAACAAGAACTTGAAATTGAACATCATCATTAGAGTTCAAGTTTCATAAGGGACTTGGAACATAGAATGTAAGTAGCAACTAGTAGGCATTTGACCCAAAGAAGAAATGGAACATGAAACCAACAAGAGACCAACAAATGGTGAGAGTGGGGAAAGAATTGGAACTTGGATCAAAGGGTGGCAAGAGTTGAGTCTCAAACTAGAATATGAACTTAAAAGGGTTGATGAACTTGGGTTTTAGGTCTTAGGTTTCAAGTCTTGGGTGAACTCCTAGGTCTGATGTCTATTGTAGGGATTTGGACGAAGAGGAAGTTGGAACTAAAGCCAAGAGGTTCCAAGTTCCAATTGAGGTTCATGGTCTAGTAGGACTTAAAGAACTTGGTTGGGGTTGAATGTATGTAAGACACATGGACTAGAACCTAAGGTTGCAAGTCCTAGTTGACACCTAGGGTTTGACAAGAAAACAACAAGAACTTACCAACTATTGAGCTTCGAGAGGGAACGAGAATTTGGAACCTTAGGTTCCTAGTTTAATGTCCCTACAAGGTTTTTGGGTTTAAACAAGGAACTAAAGCAAGCATGAGCAAGAAACAAAATACATAAGGGAATATGGAATGGGAACATGAAGTTCTAGGATTTCATTGAGGCCCAAGGCATACCGAGGAATCAAAACAAGCTATAAAGAAGGTGAGAGTGAGACATGGGAAGGAACATGAACATCGAACCTTATATTTTAGGTTTCAATTAGGGTCCAAGGTCCATAAAGAGCTACAAAAGCAAAGACACTCCAAGATATTTAAGAAAAAATAGTGAATCTCTAAAATTTGATGGACTCCCAATAGGACTCTTGGTTTATTATGAAGATAAATGGTTCTAAATGAGTCCACCAAGGTTCAAGTCTTGTTGTGTGCAGGACCCGAATACCATAAGGGATTGAAAAAAATATAAAATTGGAATGCAAATAAGCTATTCTATTGATTGAAGAGATTACAAGAGCTTCTTGATCAACTGATCAAGGATCAAACTAACGAATAGATAATGAATTACAATTGCCTCATTATATAGAGGTCTTAGATACATCTAGATATTGGAAAACTTGTATTGTTGGAAATAAAGCAAAAAACTAAAATAGTTTTTGCTGCATAATCATCCAAATAAAGATAAAAAACTAAAAACATAAAACTATGCAAGTGGGAGAAATTACTAAACAATATTCCAACAATATCCCCCTTAATTTCAACCACTAATTGATGTAACACAAAGAACAATTGTATTTTCCTTGGGCTTCAACAAGCTCAACTCCTACCATGATCCATCATGCGGCGATCTTTGTTTAGACTGCAAATTCTTGACTTTTAACTCCATCAAGCCTTTTCTAAGACATGGATTTGACTTTCTCACACAATTGCATATCGATGGATTAAAATAATTTCTCCAATTTTCACAAAACTTGTGATCTTCTCTCCTCTCCTAGAAGGCTTCTCTCCTTTTTTTGACAATATGGCCTCTTCAAAGACTATGATTGGGCTTCCTCACACAACTTCATGTTGGTGGCTTTGACTAATTCTTTGGTATTTACAAGATCCACAATCTTCTTCATACAAATCAATGTTTTTAATGATTTATGATAGTTGTCTTTTTTTCCTTCAACAATCTTATAAACAAAGGGCTTCACCTTTTTGGAGGTGGTTTTAAACTTATAATTTATGCTAGATTGCAATCTTCTCTTTCGAGGGTTGATTGCACCTCATTGAGGAGGTGGCTTTTGCATTGAAAGTAGGCTTGACATTGTTGGCTTCAAAAACACTTCACCCTTTGAACACAGGTTGGCTTGCTAATGGAAAAATATCACGAAAATGGTTTGTGATCTTTGTCGATCTCCTCTAGTGGCTTCCTATGGATTGCTTATTTTGTCTTCAACTATAGTTGGATTTAGTAATTTCTTCAGTGCTCTGACTAGTTCTTCAACCCACATTTTCTTGCTTTTTCAAATTCATGAACCTAGAAAACTTTATTGAACCTGCTCTGATACCAAATGAAAGAAATATAAAATTGGAAAGCAAATAAACTATTCTATTGATTGAAGAGATTACAAGAGCTTCTTGATCAATCGATCAAGGATCAGACTAACTGATAGATAATGAATTACAACTACCTCATTATATAGAGGTCTTAGATACATCTAGATATTGGAAAACTTGTATTATTGGAAATAAAGCAAAAAACTAAAACAGTTTTTGTTGCATAGTCATCCAAATAAAGTTAAAAAACCAAAAACATAAAACCATGCAAGTGGGAGAAATTACTAAACAACATTCCAACAAGGATGAGGTTGAGATCGTGCCCTAAGCGATTTTAGCAAGGTAGATAGTAGGTATGCCTCTCATTCTGTGGCTATCAATCAAAGAGGTTCCAACTTAAGGTTTGTATTCCTATTTTAGATCTAGCTAAATGATTTTGTGAATTTGATATAAAAACCCTTCAACAATTAAAAATACTTATTACATTACCCTAACTCTATTATAATGATATTTTTTATTTAAAAAATTGTGGATTCCTTCTATCTTATATAATAGATGAAATTGATGTCGTCACAAACTCGAGTGGTGGAAAGTAAATTGACTTGATAGATGACTTCTTATCAACATATGAGTGACACAAACAGACCTTTTCAAAATTATTTTCCACGAAATTTCATAAAATAAAATAGAACAAAATAAAAAAAATTAATGTCCACTACCCCAAAATAACCCATGACTATGTTTGAGACACGATGGACCTCTGTCTCATTCACCTCTCGAGAATTCCAAACTTGAGCCTCACACGTTTTCGTCAAAAAAAAGTGGGTCGGATGCACACTGCACTTGGCTTTCAACTTCGGCTTGATTTTTTTTTAGCAGCCGAGATGACGTTTCCCATTGACTAAAGGTGATGATTCCCTTTCTGAGCTTCGATTGGGCAGGCCTAAGTAATGAAAGGAACCATTTTTCCCTTGTTATCCCACCTAGTTTCCTTGGTGTAGCCCTATTTTATGGTGAGGACAATAATTTGACTGGAGAAAGCTTAAAGCGGACTAGATGCGATATTTCAAATGATTTGTTTCAACTGAGACGTGCCACCTTATGTTATTAGGGAAACATTTCCTCACAAGATAGTTAGAAATGAGGTTATAAATTTAAGTGCAATCAAAGCATTGTTGGATATGAAACCCAACACACTCATGTTTTCTCTCCGATAAACTTTTGGCCTTTCACATTCTGGATTTTGTAATTCTTTATATAAGGCATACTTCTTAGTTTTTCTATATGTTAGTAAATGGCATTTTTTAAGGCCTTCAAGGCATTTTTATCCCTTGAAAGTGGCGAAAGAACATATGAAAGGATTTCGCCTACAGCTCTTGGAGACCTCTCCAATGAGTTAAACGGCTCGTAATTTCAATTCCTGTGCAGAAAGTTATGCCTAGTTAAAGTTAGGACAAATTTTATATAGTTTTTTGAAAATTTACATAGTTTTAGATTTTATTATGTAAATAAACCTGATATGACTGTTTGTTTTTTGATTCTCAAGGAGTTGTTGGTGGCCCTTGGAACCCCTTGGACTACTATATGTTGGATTTTTGAATTGAATACAATACTTTTTGGCTTGCTTCAATTATGTATTATCTTGTTCATCCACAACACCGCAGGTTCTCACTTAGGTGTTGTCGTCTGAATCCATAATTTGGATTAGTGGTATCAGAGCAAGTTCACTCCTATATGTCATATCACACGCGATCAACATATCAAAGATTGAGGTTGGAAACAAGGAATCCTTCAGACTACCTTCCTTTGAGACACACGCGATCGCAATTGGCTAAGTTGCAGACCGATGAAGACATTAAAGCATTGGTTGCAAATACATTAACAAAACAACAAGAAGAAATGATGGAGCAATTCAAGCAGATGTTGGAAAGTTGTGGGTCACCTGCAAACCCACCATTCATAGGGTATACACCATTCAAGGTGCAAGTGAATTTTGATATACCCACCTTTCGAGGAATGATTGATGCAGATGTTGTTGATGACTGGGTTTCAAAACTGGAAAGATATTTCTCTGTCAACCAGTTCTCAGATGAAGAGAAAATAAATTTTGCCCTTCTCAAAGCTGAAAATCATGTGAAAGATTCTTGGGAAGAGAAGTTAGCAACCAAGGCAACAAAAACAAGCACTATGTTCATCTTTGAGCAAAAACCCACATGGGGAGAATTCATAGAGCACATAAAGGAAGAATATTTTCCTGTAGATACATATGAACAAAAATATATGTAGTGGCAATTGCTTCAACAGAAAAAAGACCAAACTGTTCAAGAATATACTAATTTGTTTCATTCTTTAACAACAAAACTTGGCATCAAAGATTGTGAGAAGCACCGAGTTTTAAAATATCAGAGTGGACTCCATAAGTATATTCAAACTGAAATGGAATTCCTGAACATAGAGAGTTTACCTAGTGCATATAAATTTGCTACAAAAATTGAGGAGAAATTCAAATAAAAAGGAAGGAGGGATAACTTCACAAATAACAGATGGAAGAGCTCCAAGGAATCTCCTCCCAATTCACCAACAAAAAAGGCATGGGGTATGAAGAAGACACAAGAGAACAATATGTTGTGTGAATTCCATAAGAGTCCCTCTCGCAACACAAAAGATTGCAGAACCATAAAAAGTTTAATGATGGAGACACATGAGGACAAGGAAGAACCTCAGGTGGCATAATCTTGTCCAAAAGAAAGTAATGAACAGGTCATTGAGGTGGATCCATACGCAACGGTAGCTACTACAAAGATATTGCCCCGGGAGGATGAGGAGAGATTGTTTCACTCACAGATGTGGGTCGGAGGAAAAGCCCTGCACTTTATTGTTGATAGTGGAAGTCAAAAGAACCTAATATCAACAGAGACCGTGAAAAGATTGTATCTGAAAACAACAACACATCTGCAACCCTATTATATGGGATGGGTAAGTCAAGGGAGAGATATCCAAGTGCACCAGCAGTGTCACATTTCCTACTCTATAAAGCCTTTCAAAGATGAAGTAATTTGTGATGTGGCTCCTTTAGATGTTTGTGATGTTTTGTTGGGACAACCATATATGTACCAATGCCAAGGCGTCTATGAATCCAGACCTCGCAGTGTGACAATCAGATTAGGTGACCAGAAATACAGAATACCAAAGGTAAGCCCTGCATACACTACCTCTTTGATTAGTGCTAAGCAAGGTAGGAGGTTGGTTGTCGAAACAGGAACATTCATATTATTAATGATTTGTTCTGAAGAAGAAAGGAAGTTTGTATATAATTCCAATGACATCACAAACACCACAACACAACAGAAAAGATCAAAGGACCAAATTTTGATAAAATAAGAGATTTTGTTTAAGTTGCCAACTGGGGTACCTACACACTGCCAAGTAAGACACACTATTGGTTTGATACCAAGAACTCCATTGCCTAATGAACCAGTCTATCATAGATCGGTATTAGGAAATGATGAAACTAAGAGGCAAATACAAGAATTGATTGAGAAAGGACATATTTGTCTAAGTGCATCACCCTATGGCAATCCCATGGTTATGGCAAAGAAAAAGGATGAAATCTTGGAGCATACCAATAAGAAACATAAGGAGAGACATGATGAGTATCGCACTCCTCAGAATTTTCAAGTCAAGGACAAGGTGTGGCTACATATTCAGAAGGAACTCTTGAAGCCATATTTTCCTCCACTATTAGATGTTGCAGAAACAATTTCCACTACATAATTGAATCCAGGTGCAACTTCTCCATTCCAATGTGATCAGATTGTGGACACCATGGTGAAAACACTCAAACAATAACAAATTTATCTATATAGAGTGGTTTGAGTAGGGCAAATCACTCAACAAGGAAAGTGGTTTACCAAGGAGTAACTTCAACTTCGTTTCCCTCATTTCATTCAGAGTATTGATGCAATGGAGCCCATTGCTCTTCAAGGGGGGAGTAATGATTAGAAGAAAATTTGAAAATAATTTTCTTAGTTTTTCTATATGTTAGTAAATGGCATTTTTGAAGGCCTTCGGGGCATTTTTAGCCCTTGAAAGTGGCAAAAAAACATGTGCAAGGATTTTGCCTACAACTCTTGGAGACCTTTCCAATGAGTTAAACAGCTTGTAATTTCGAGTCTTGTGTAGAAAGTTATGCCTAGTTAAAGTTAGGACAAATTTTATATAGTTTTTTGAAAAATTACATAGTTTTAGATTTTATTATGTAAATAAATCTAATATGATTGTTGGTTTTTCGATTCTCAAGGGGTTGTTGGTGGCCCTTGGAATCCCTTGGACTACTATATGTTGGATTTTCAAATTGAATACAATACTTTTTGGCTTGCTTCAATTCTGTATTATCTTGTTCATCCACAACACCGCGGGTTCTTACTTAGGTGTTATCATCCGAATCCATAATTCAAATCATTGTCATTTGGTGAATCAATGTAAAACTAGCATTTTATGTCTTGTTCATGATTTCTGAATCTCTGATTTTGTTTATAAATTATTTTATCCGCTGTTATTAATTTTAACAATTGGTATCAAAGCTGGTTGTGTTCAGTAGGAGAGATTTGAGTTTGAGTGGGGAGCAATGGCGATTGAAGAAGGAAAGGTTGAAAGTTTTAATGGTCAAAATTATCCATTATGAAAAATGCAGATGGAAGATTTCTTGAACCAAAAATATTAATGGTGACCATTACAAGGTAAAGCCAAGAAACCAGTATCTATTTTAGATGAAGATTGGGATATTCTAGATAGGAAAGCATTAGGAGCGATTTGGTTGTCTGTATCTCCTTCCATGACATTTAACATATCTAAAGCAACAACAGTTGTTGAATTGATGAGTCGTTTGGAAAAGCTATATGAGAAACCTTAAACATCAAATAAGGTATTTTTTAATCAAGTGGTTTTTTAATATGATAGTGGTTGAAGGAGGTTCTATTGTAGAACATTTAAATAGTTTTAATATTATTACCAGTTAGTTAGCTTATGTTAAAATAAATTTTGATGAAGAAGTTAGGGCTCTATCAATTTTGTCCTCTTTGCCTGAAAGTTGGGATAGCTTTGCTATGGCGGTTAGTAACTCTTCTAGTTCAAATACTTTGAAATTTGATGGTGTTGTTGGTATAATTTTAAGTGAGGAAATGCAAAGGAAGAGCACAAGTGAGACTCCAAGATCACGTAATTCTTTGATTGTAGATGATAGAGGCAAATCAAAAGAAAGAGGAAAGAGTTCGAGAGATCGTGACAAATCATGAGGGAGGTCAAAATCCAAAGGAAGAGATGGTGGTTGTTGGCATTGTGGCAAGCAAGGCCACATAAAAAAGAATAGATGGAACTATAAGAAAACAATAGATTAGCCAAAAGAAGATGAAGCCAATGTAGCATATCAAGAAGGTGTTCTTATCTTAACCAAAGAAGAAATTGCAATTGGTGTGTGGGTGCTTGATTCGGGAGCATCATTTCATGTCACTCCATAGAAGGAGTATTTCAAAAGTATGCAAAAGGGTGACTTCGATAAGGTTATTCTTGCTAACAATAGATCTTATGATATTGTTGGAAAATGGGATATTTCATTAAAGTTGAAAAACGGAAATAGTTGGTTGTTGAGAGATGTTAGATATGTTTCCCAACTCAAACAAAATTTAATCTCTAGTGGTCAATTGGGTTCTCAAGGTTGTGAAATCAGATTTGAATCCAAAAGGTGAAAAGTAAAAAAGTGGACAATGATCGTTGCTTGGAGCAGAAAATTAGCTACCTTATATGTAGCAGAGTGTCATACTAAAGTAAAAAAATGAGCAGAGGAAACATAAGCTAAGAAATGGCGAAGTAGACATAAAAATTATGATCCAACATATAAGAAATTAAATAGACAAGTAATAGCTGGTGAGAAAACAACTCTTGTTGCTGCCAAGTGTGAAATTTCATTGATGGAAATAGATGAAGCTCCTTTTGAATATTTTGCCACCAAAGTTCTTGAGTTGGTTGTGGTGGGAGAAAAGTGTAAAGAGGAGCCCAAAAAGATAGAGAAGTTTTTATAGGAAAAAGAAATTGGATTTGAAAAGGAAAATTAAAGTTTGTTTGTACCAAATATAGTCCTTTACAATGGAAGCAAATTTCAAGCTCCAATTAATGAAAGGTGTTTTGAATCGCGCCAATTTGAGGCTAATCCTAGGGCTATCCCACATTAATGGTTCCCACTTTCGCCAACGAAGGAAATTGGTGAAAGTGGAGAATTATGTTGGGGGCAGTTCGAACGAACTAGGGGGGTTCGAGCGAGCCCCCCCCTCCGGGTTCGATCGAACCCACCATCGGACACGGGTTCGATTGAACACCAGGTGGGTTTGCGGGTTCAATCCAACCCCATAAAAATTAATATTTTAAGGGGTTCGATCTAACCCCCCATTCGATCGAACCCTATTTAAAATTGTTTTTTTTTCAAACTTCTATAAAATTCAAAAACGACAGTTAAACTGTCATTTTCAAACTTGTATTTTTCTGTCCAGTGAGGGTTAGAACGAACCCAATGTCAGCACCACGTCACCATGCCCTGTCTACAGCAGCCAACACGTCTCACCTTTCAACTTTCGACGTACATTTTTTCAGGTGCACAAAATAACCCTTTTTTTTGTTTAATAATGTCTTTTTTTAATTAAATTTATTCAAAAATTAATAAATAATTTATTTTTTAATTAAATAATTGCATATTTATTGTTTTTCAACATTTTAGAAAAATGTTTGATAATTTAATGTTTTGATTGAAATTTGTTGATTTGTTTTTAAAATTACATAACTGTATATGTATTTTTTTTCAACTTTTTAAAAAAATGTTATGAAAAACTTAGAAAACTAAGGTAGTAAATTAGAACTTAGAAAAATATTAGCAAAAAAAAATGTTACAAATCTAAATATAATAAATTAAAACATTAGAAAAATTAATAAATTTTAATTCATAAAAACATTAGAAAACTTAGATAACAAATTTAAACAAATTAGACATAATAAATCCTCTACAATGTGACCCCTTTTCACATCCTATTACACACACAACATGACCCCTTACGACCCCTTAAGACCACATATGCCCCTAACGATACTATACGTCCCCTTAGGACCATAGCGGATCACATAGTGGACCCTAAGGGGTCACGTGTGGTCCTAAGGGGCCACACATGTGTTCTAACACATGTGTGACCCCTTAGGACTTCATGTGACCCCTTATAAAAGCCTAGTGTGTATGGAATACCCCTCAGTCCATTACATAGTGTCCTAAGTGGTCATATGTGGTCCTAAGGGGTCACACACGTGTTAACAAATGTGTGACCCCTTAGGACCACATATGACCCTTTATAACATCCTAGTGTGTACGACATACCCCTTAGGATCACATAGTGTCCTAAGGGGTCATATGTAGGCCTAAGGGGTCACGCATGTGTTCTAACACATGCGTGACCCCTTAGAACCGCATATGACCCCTTATAAAATCCTAGTGTGAACAACATGCCCCTTAGTCCATCACATAGTGTCCTAAGGGGTCACACATGCATTAACACATGTGTGACCCATTAGGACCACATATGACCCCTTATGACATCCTATTGTATACAACATGTACCCCTTAGGATCACATAGTGTCCTAGATGGGGTCATATGCGGTCATAAGGGGTCATGCATGCGTGTTCCAACACTATATGTATGTGTGACCCCTTAGGATTGGACATATGACCCCTTATAATATCCTAGTGTCTACGACATACGATCCCTTAAGATCACATGTACAGTGTCCTAAGGGGTCACGCATGTGTTCTAACACATGTGTGACCCCTTAGGACCACATATGACCCCTTATAACGTGCAAGTGTACATATGACATTATAATCCTAAGGGGTCATGTGGCACTAGTCCTAAGGGGTGACGCATGTGTTCTAACACATGTGTGACCCCTTAGAACTGCATATGACCCCTTATAAAATCCTAGTGTGAACAACATACCCCTTAGTCCATCACATAGTGTCCTAAGGCGTCATATGTGGTCCTAAGGGGTCACACGTGCATTAACAGATGTGTGACCCCTTAGGACCACATATGACCCCTTATAACATCCTAGTGTACATACGACATTCCCCTTAGGATCACATAGTGTCCTAAGGGGTCACATGTGGTCCTAAGGGGTCACACATGTGTTCTAACACACATGTGTGACCCCTTAGGACTGCATATGACCCCTTATAAAATCCTAGTGTGAACGACATACCCCTTAGTCCATCACATAGTGTCCTAAGGGGTCATATGTGGTCCTAAGGGGTCACGCATGCGTTAACACATGTGTGACCCCTTAGGACCACATATGGCCCCTTATAACATCCTATTGTATACAACATGTACGTGCCTTAGGATCACATAGTGTCCTAGAAGGGGTCATGCATGTGTGTTCTAGTTCATTGTATGTATGTATGACCTCTTATAACATCCTAGTGTCTACGACATATGATCTCTTAAGATCACATGTACAGTGTCCTAAGGAGTTGAATATGTGGTCCCAAGGGGTCACACATGTGTTAGAACTCATGCATGACCCCTCATAACATCCTAGTGTACATACAACATTCCCCTTAGGATCACATATTACAGATTTAATAATTTTATAATCATATGCCCATTACAAAAATACAATGACCTCTATTTTTTTGAGACATGGAGTTCAATAACAAATAATGTCAAAAAATTTAGAGAAGTTACAATCCATTTTGTAGATCAATGCCCATGTTTTAGTGAACAAAAAAATTAATTTTGATATACACAAAAATATTTATACGTTACAATAAAATATAGGTCTAATTTTTTTTTGTTATTGACTTATAAAAATTATATATCATGTTCTTGAATTTTTTATGTATTCAAGATTTAAATGATAAATAAATAAACACACACACACACACTTATATATATGTTTTAATTTAGTAAAGTTGTTTGTATATATCTTTAATGATCTCTCTCTCTCTCTCTCTCTCTCTCTCTCTCTCTCTCTCTCTTTGAAATTAATTATGTTATCTCTCTCTCTAAAATTAATTATGTTATCTCTCTCTAAATTAATGTTATCTCTCTCTCTTTCTCTCTCTCTTTGAAATATATGTTATCCCTCTCTCTCTCTGAAATTAATGTTATCTCTCTCTGTGTGTCATGAAAATGATCTCTCTCTCTCTCTAGAATTTAACTGATTTTCATTTTTAACGTTTTAAATTGAATGCACTTCATGTGTGTGTGTGCTTACATATTTATTTTAACTTTATGACATACCTAGATAGATGGCGTCCTAGGATATACCTTCATAGGCTCTTGATCAAGATCCACCTGCACAAGCTCCTGATCAGGAGCCACACATTGATGATATAGATCCTCCACACCAGGATCCCCCATTTCTCGACATTGCTACCATTTTCCAATACAGTGATCATGAGTTGCATAAGTTGAGGGTCATATTAGATGACCCCTGTATTGATGGTGTGTACAAGAGTACATGCACATCCATTTTTTATAGTTTGCAGACATTGAGGGACCACTTAGTTTCTCACACCTTATTCTCACCTGAGGTTATAGAGGATATTATAGACAGTTGAGGAGTGAGGTGAGGGGTCCTGATTCTTTTGCTAATGTGGTGAGGGTGGTCTCTAAGGAGACAATCAAGGATAGATGCTTTCCATAGCATCAGGTGAAGAGTAAGGTGAGAGGATATCAGGTCACGAGATGTATCGACCCACGGGTTGCATCATTGATTTACCCACGCTTCTTAGCTACCCATGATCGTTATCCTAATAATGACCAGATACCATTATACTTTGCACAACAGGTATTTGTTGAGGTTCATTGTTAGATGAAACCAAACTACCTTGATATTCCAACATATTATGGACAGGGGAGGGGTAGGATTGCTGATAGAGATGCATATCGTAGGTGTGATAGAGCTCCGCCTAGACACAGGGACCTTGTTGGCCAGAGATTTCTGGCAGTAGTCCCAGTCGTCGCCCCCATAGCAGATCACGTTGTGATTGCTTCTCAGAGAGAAGCAATTGATAGGGTTGGACAGATTGCATCAACAACAACCACCATATCATCTAACAGGCTGGACAGATATATGACGAGCCGATCACATTCGAGATCATCCACAGATCATGCATCTTCTAGTCATGGGGTGGCTTTAGATTCAGATGATCGGTATATTACTATTGGCCTCCCATCCCCATATGAGGTAGCAGCTATAGTCGAAGGTAGTAGACATGTATAGATGTCGCAGTATTTAGTCGAGGACCTGCAACTTTCTTACCATTTTATTTCATCTTGACTTGGGATACCATTGGCTACTGTTAGAGAGGAGATTCTCAAAGACGGGCAGGCCACCACTGCATCAACGCATACCCCAAGGCAGTCATAGCATTCTCATCACTCTACGCATGCTCCGGGCACTGACCCACCTACAAATCACTCTATTACTGTAGAGGAGGAGATACGAGCTGATCAGGTCCATATCACAGACGAGGGCTTGGATTCATTTGAGGAGCAGCTATGAGGTTTGAACCATATTGAGTTTATGGATATGCTACTATAGTCAGACACTTCATGCACAATGCCTAGTCATCTAGTTAGCCCCTTACACTCCTTAGTCATACGTACAACCAAAGAGAGATATGCAGGCACAAGTGATGTGATTGATATGACCATGAGACATGATCAAACTATACAACCTACTCTTGATACATAGGTATGTACATACACGTGCGTTTAAATTTTTACAAGACATGTATATGTTGTAATGTACGATAAATCTATATATAGATCATTTAATAAATAATAGTTCTAAGTTAATTTGTATCATTTAAATTGATCCTGGACTAATCCTTATATATATATATACACCTAGAAGTACATGTCTAGAATTTAAATTATTGAATATGTTCATTAACTTTAGTTTGTTCATTTTATATGAACAAGTGTGATTTTTATATTGTTCATGGCTTGCACAATGGAGTGGATATATATTGTTCACAAATTCTTTTAAATTAATGCATATCTACTATATACATGTTACTTGTAGTAAAATTTAAAATTTAAAATTTAAATTATAAACATATCAATCTTTTTTTAATCTATCTACATGTACATGTAAATTCAGTCATAGATATATATAAATTTGAAAGTTTTAGAGAACATGTGCATTCAATCATATATATTTAAAGTGTATAAGTAATCTAACATGTGTGCATTCAATCATATATATAATTATCTGAATACAGATGATGCGATATATTTAATCCAGGATCAAATGCACAAACTATACATATATAAAGTATTTAATCTAACCATGCATGCACATGATATATATAATCTGGTCCATCAAACACAAATTGTATAAAGTACATATAATCTAACATACATGCATGAAATATATAATCTGATCAAACACAAATTGTATAAAGTATAATCTAGTCTAAACTTCATACATGCATGAATATATATAATATGAAAGTCTAAAATGTAGATGTATAGATAAAAAGATAAACAAATGAGATATAAAGTCCAGCAAATCAACATGCATCATGTCGGCCATGAACAAAGCGACCATCTGAGGGAGAGTCGTCTGGATTTCCAATAGACCCTGCAAAAGTAGAATTTATTTAAATATTAAATATAGATCTCTAGACACATGCACATCAAATCCGACTAGAGTTAAATTAAAATTAAAATATAAATTGTAAGGCACATACATACATGTACATATATACAAAAAACCATAACTAACCTGTCCACTAATTGCATTGAAAGAATCATAATCACCAGAAATCAAAGGAACGGTTTCAAAGATTTCGTCCTCATTTGAATTCTCGTATGTGTCAGAAACATCTAGTGGCACCAATTTCCAGTCACTAACATATCCAAACTCTTGGTTCTTGCAATCAACATAGTTTTCCAAAATGCAATTAGAACAAAAACACGAATAATCCCTAGTGTATAATGTCCATGGGCGATTATTTGTACTCATGACACAATGCAAAGATCTTATCCTCTCCATGCTCTTGCATCCATGCATTGATATTCTATCCACATCTACAAAATGAACATACATATAGATCAAGTTGTTAAATTAAAACATTTGAACTAGGAACATTTTTTTTTTTTTAAATAAAACACTAAAAGAGAACACGTACCGGTTATCTTTGAAAAAACTCTATATGGAATGGGTTTGTATGTTCTCGATGATGATTCACCAGTATAATTAGGTTGCTCAAAGTGTTTCTTACACCATTCAAACCAGACAAAATGTTTAACTATTGTTATGCTTCTCTCTTTCAAATATTCAAAAAACTTCTTAAAGCAATGTTGTACAAAAAGTGTGTCATACTCCTTATCATCACTGATATAGAAGTGGTAGTCTTTCTTAATGGCATGACTTTAAAAGTGTACTATCAACACCATCCAAATCCGTCTATGCATATTGATAACACACATGCACCAAAATAGTGATTTGCTTTGAAAAGTAATACTCTGATTGAATCTCTTTTTGATGTGCAAAAGAGTAATTTTCTGCGAAGTCCACTACGGATAGAATAGTTCCAAGTGGGAAAGTGTCTCGTAATATTTTCAATTGTTCTTCTTGCCACTTGGAAAAAAAACCATGGCATATGTATGGTTTTTTCAACTTACGGAAATTTTCCATAAATGTTCCAATAGGCATTTCCTCTTCTACATAATCTAACCTTGTAGATTCCTTTCCAAATTTTGTTTCAAATTTTTTGTACTTGTAACTCTTGCAATTTACCATCTTCCTCATGTCAGTATCTTCATCTCTCAAAGGCAATTTAGCCAAGTCCCCATATGTTCCACGATTTTTTTTTATGCAATTTATTTGACCGGTTGCATTATCATTTGATTTATCACATAAGATGGATGCTATGAATTGACTTGTTCATTTAGAAGGATCTTTTTCATAACCATCACTATCTTCTCTAATCTTTTGAAACACCTGATAGTACAAATCAAATTCGATGTGATAACGACAACAACAACTTTTGAAAACTTTGTTTACCTTCACATAATATGGCCTTAACCATTCAAACATGGTTTGTGCAATCTTTATATGAGGGTTTGTTTTAGTAAACAACACATACAATTAATGTTTTGTTGTGTCTAGATCCAATGTTTGACATGGAGATCATAAAGATCAAGGCCAATCCTTTGCTTGATAACATCTCTATTGTTTGATGAAGGATGAGTATTATCATTCCAAAAACTTGTCACGAAGTTCCTAACAACATCTTCAATTCTATTAGAACAAGGAGCTCTACACATAATTGCCCAATTCCCTTCTGAGGCAATATCATCCAAACTCTTTCTCCTTTTAACATATTTTGATATTGTCCTTCTACTAAAACCAAACTCAAATAACAATGAAGAGATTTGTCTTTTTTGAGGCAATCTTTCATTTACTAAAGATGTCAACATCACTCTTCTTGAAATGGTCTTATCTACTGTTCGAATTTTTTTACCAATGTTCACAAAACCTTGCTTAACATTATCAACAATAGATTTTTGTAGCTGAGAAGTTTTCCTCTTTTGACTTGTTGTATCTATACCCAACAATTTCAATGGATCTATTAAGTCTTTACGAGTAAGTACAATTGATAACAATTGAGCTTTCTCTAGTGTAGTATCAAGATTGTAGAAATGAGACATTATTTCTTTTGCACTTTTATTCATTGACCTCCTTTTAGTATGTCTAGGTTCTTCACTGAGACGTTTCAAACCATCCACATCCATTTCAAGTAAATGATCTAAATTTTTATAAGAAAGATTTCTCTTCACTTGTTTAGATAGATCCACAATATGCTCATCCATACCAATGGTAGGAGGTAAGGAGCCTAACCCCTCTCCTTCAACCTCCATTGGTTCAACTTGGGCAAGCTCCTCCCTATGTTCATCAACTATATTGTGTTCTTCAATAGGTTCGTTTTCCTCGACTCCCGCTTCAGAACTCCCTTCTTCTTGAGCCCGTTCTGCACATAATTTAAGATGACAGAGAATATTTTTAATGCAACGAAATTCCAAGTTTAATTTGAAACCAAATTTTAAGATATTTAGTAAGATGTTTAAAAATTATGTCATAACAAGTGGACTATAATGTCATGTATTTAAGACCTATTATTGCATAATAGACCTCCTAATATCACATGTAATAGGTCCTAATATGATCTGCATAATACAGGTCTTAAGGGGACTCTTGAGTATAATGTGAAATGTTTTTGCATACGTCAAGTCATATAAATAGAACCTATTATGGCATAATAGGTGTAGACGTATAAAAATGACCATATTCCTAAATGAATATTTTATATTCATTTCTCTATTTAATTAAATCCAATTTAATTAAATCACCCACATTCCTCTATTTAAATTAAGTAAATTTCTCAATTTATTTAAATTAAATTCACTAGGCCTCTTTTGACATTTAATGAATAAATCATTTTATTCAATTAAATCCTTTCTATCCACTTTTAATTAAATTCAAATTTAATTAAATGGTTTATCCTAAATTGAATAAATCTAATTTATTTGATTTCCCTAAATTACAATCAAATTGAATTAAATTCATTTTATTCAATTAAATCCTATTATCCCTTCATCCACTTGCAAAATCCTACATCTCCCACTTGCCTCCTAAATCCCCTTCCTAACCCCTTCTAGACTCTTCTAATCACTTCTAAATTAACCTAACCCATTTCCTAAACTTTGTCACATCCCTAAGCAAGGGGAAGTCACTTCTCAAACCCTCAAAGTCTTTGAAAACCCTTAAAGGCTTCAACCACTTAACTTTGAAAGTCTCCCAAACCATTAATGGTTAACTCAACCCTCTAGCATGATTAAAGAATTTCCCTAAACTCAACCTCCATGTAACCCAAGGGTCTCATCAAGCATTTATTGCTTTGACCATGGTTATCCTTAATCCTTTGCACAAGAGTTTATCCTTTGGGTAAAAGCTTTATCCAATGGGTAATCCTAACTTAACCTTAACCCTTACCCCCTAAGATAACCATAAGGTCTTCTCAAGCATTTAATGCTTCCTACCTCTCTTCTCAACCCAGTCTTATGTTGACATTTGTCACCATTTCATTGGTGCAAATTGCAAACACAGATTCCCAACTTTCAAACTCAGCCCTTGATTAACTCTTTCAATCCTGACCATCCATTGCCCTATTTTTGCTATAAATAGAGCTCTCATTCCTCCATTTTCATCATCCAAGTCTTTAGCATCACACTTATACTAAAATCCATCCAAGCTTTAATATATCATTTGTGCTCATCATTTAGCCTCTCTTTTCAATAGGAATTAATCTAAATATGCATGTTTAGAGTATTTTCTTTATCATCTAGCTTAATCATAGACTAATATAGCATGCTAGGATTGCCTTGTTACTAATTTTGTCATCTTATAATTAGTTTATTGCACTTATAGGATCATGTATAACTTAGGATGCATTTCATCTTAAAATCAACAAAAGCATCCCTCGTTCTTGCATTTGTCATCCCTAAACCACTTTGCTCGGTGATCTGAGAGCAAAGAAATTGGTTTGAGGGACCTTGTGAGATAGAGAACCATGGAACCAACCTTGAGAAGCTGATCCATACTTTATGACTCCACAACTTGCACCAAGAAGTCCTGTGGGTGTGTGAGCAAGGCTCCTTAGACTCCGTTTTCCACATATTGAGTTCTATCAACCCGCTTTTCATGCATACATTTCTGGCGCCCACCGTGGGGCCCGGCCCCATATATCAAATCGGTTTTTGAATTTAACCACTTTTGCAAGTCTGCGGGAAACAAGAATCAACGCGTGGGAAACATTTCCTAGCGCATCCAGTTAACAATATAGCGCATCCCATTTTCTGTTTAGTGCGTGGGGTTCATCATCTAGCGCGTGGCATCCTTAGCTTAGCGCATCATCCCACTAATATTTTCCTGTAGGTCTCAACGTGGGAGAAAAATAGAGTAACGCATCCGAAAAATAGAGGAGTGCATCAGAAATATAGAACATCGCATTAGGGAAACAGAGTAGCGCATCACAACCATCTTGTAGCGCGTACAGTCTGTTCTGTAGCACATCACAGACCGAAAACAGAGAGCTAATTTGTAACAGCAATTAAAATTTAGACTTGTAGAAGTCCACATAATTCAACTTTTGCTAACTAACTGATTGGTTTTCTGCAGGTTACTAACATTTTGATTGTAGGTTTTAAATCTATTTAGGCTAGAATTAAAGTAGTTTAAATTTTTACTAACTTTTCTAAGTTAGGCAAAATTCAAATTTCTTTTTTTCTTGTTTAAGTAAAACTGAACTCACTTTTATTTTGGGCAAGTAAAATGAACAACAATAAAAAAATTTCTTGCTTTTCTAGGAGAAAATTTCTCAATTTGGGCTCTAAAAAGAACAATACAAATTTTCATTTTTGCAAAGGGCCTAAAAAGAATTTCACCATCCTTTGGTGCATAAAAGGATCCATCTTTAAATTTGGGCAAAGTAAAGAATCACACCAAGTCACAAAAGTCAGTTACAATCAAAGAGGGAAGTTATTCCCCTTTTGTCGATTTTCTTTTGTTGACCAAATCGAAGTTTTGCTTTGTTAACCAGATTCTTTTCCTAGATTAGATAATCACCGATTTGAGAAAATAAAATAAACACCATATTTTTGTGGAGCAACATCTCCATATAGATCTTAGAAAATCATTGAATTAACAGGATAAAAAGAACAACTTGATTGCTTTGTCTCGAAAGTAGAAGGTATATGCTCTCCCCTTAACTGGGTGATAAAAAAAACCAGACTACTCTTATGCTTTCGATATTTCAAGTAAATAAAACCCTTTAGTAGGCCTGCCTTCCCGAAGGGTTGAAATCAACTCTTAAAGCCATTTATGGCCGGTGTGAAGGGAACGACCTAAGTGGGAAACGACTTTGACGCCAAGTGTTCCAACCCACTATAATCAAAAGTGGAAAGTGATGAAAGTCCTTTTCAATGGTTGCACGTAGCGATTAGCCTTCCCCCAGTATCCTTGAGATACGCAAAGCCTTTGTTCTAAAGGTTGGGAAGCCTCCTGAGGGAGTTTATCACTGACGGTCGAACATGAAGCCTGATTACGAACCTTAAAAATAGAAACCTTGAGCCGAGTCAATAACCAGACATTTGTAATATCATAGTGCAAGGGTGGGGAAGAATCCACCCCCAAGATCGCTCACCATATATCTCCCAAGATAACTACTCAATTGTGAAGCAATTCACTTTGAGTTAATTTATGGCAAAAGGCAAAAAAATGGGCGCCCTCTAGGGGTGACACAACTGTTTGAGCTGACGGAGTATCGAGACTAGTGGGCTATGGTATTACTTATGACCCTTGAATAAAGAGTCTTTTTGAAGTGTATTCATTGTATCCAAACCTGTTAAAACATTGGGGATTTGAACACATCCTCGCAAAATATACACTTATTGTTTAGATTAGGCAAAAATGGTTATGTATTTTGTGTTGTGTTTGCATTTGTTACTTCAGAAAATCATCCATCAACATTGAAAACCTAAGAAAAAAACACCAAAATCACAGAAAACAGTCGAAACAGGGTAGTTTAGCGCGTAAGAGCAACTTCTTAGCGCTTCGAAACCATTCTTTAGTGCATCAAAGCCTATCTTTAGTGCATAAAGTATTCACAGTAGCGCTTCATCAAAATCTTGAAACAGTCAGAAACAGTTAGCGCGTCCGAAAAACAGTCTAGCGCGTCGAAGCATCAACTTAGTGCGTAGGAGTCAATCTCTAGCGCACTGGGTTTATTAGTAAGCACGTGGAAGGCCCATATTAGCGCATGAATTTTTGAACAAAACAGAAAACCAGATAAGCAGTCTAAAATAGTTAGCACGTAGCTAGGGGTAGCTTAGCACGTGTGGTCTTTTCCTTAGCGCCTCAAGAAATTTCTGTAGTGCATTCAGTCTCTGTTTTAGCGCGTGATCAAACCCAGAAAAACAGGGGGCAAAACAGTGGAAAATTTTGAAAATTTAGAAAGCATTTTTGAGAGCATCCTTTCATCAGCTTCATCTTCATCAAACCAGAGTATCAAAAACAAAGCGTTAAAAACTATTTCTTAAGCAAAATTCGTGTCAAAACAAAAGTTGTCTAGAATCTAAAACTGATCGCACGATAAAACATATCTATTCTATCAAAATCAGGAAACATCATCACAAGTGACAAATAGATCCTTTATTATCTCACGGGTTATATCTCAAAAACACTTGTTCAAAATCTCAGGTTGTCAAATCAAGTTTCCATATCGGAAGACTTTATCCATATCATTTGACACGCTTTGTCGTGAGGGGGGCATCTAAACCTTCACTTTGATAAAGTAAAACTTGAATTTTCAAAACAAGATCAACTAAATCCAAAACAAATCAAAGGCAACCATTGAATCACTTATGCATGACTAATCCCATATTCTGAGAAGAAAGAATATTTATCATAACACCACGTCGAAGAAACAACAACCAAGTTTTTCCAAATTTGTCAAAAGAAATAAATTTTTATACATCAATCGTCAACTCTTCAAATCTCATCGAACATTCCTTCATCATGCCAAACTTTATATCCAGAACAAATCCAATGAATTTGACAAAGAGCCTTTGAAGACTAGGGCATATTGTCAAAAATCTGCATTCAGTCAAACTATAAACCGAGGAGGAAAGACCAATCCTGCATTTTTTTACGATGAGTGCATCACTTATAACTTCCCAAGATTACCACCACCAACCCCCGAGCAACATATCAAAGAGGATTTTGTCCCCTTTATCACGTAAAGTTTCTATTAAAATGCCTATTACCCGCTCTCAACAAAACAAACAAAGCGAGGCACAAGCAAAATCAAGTATGAATTGAAGGTTATCAAATCCTTTTGAAGGTCCACATCTAGAGGATACTGAAATTTCTGACGAACTTCTTCAGGAATGCCAAGAAAGTGCTTCATTCTAAAAACTTATGGAAAGACTCATGGAAAATGACAAGGAAAAATACTTGCTCATGCTCACAAGCAAAGGGGTTAAACTCCCTGAAGACTTTGACACAAACATGTTTAGGACGAGATCTCAACATTATGAATATCAAGAACGACAATGAGAAGGAGAAGCACGCGAACCTGAACAAGATATTCCTAAACAAAACATACTGGAACAACATACACCAGGACAAAACATCTCTGAGCAACACATCCCCAAGCAAAACATACCATTCCATACACCATGTCAACCCAGGATTAATGCAAGGGAAGAACTCTTCCCTCGGCAAAACAATGTGCCTTTGGTTGCCCTTACTCAACAAATGCAAATGTTACAAAGACAAATGCAAGACATGCAACAAGGGATGACAGTACGATACTCATTAAATGAAATTTGCCCTTATCCCTTTGATAGAGGATTGCACATGATCCCTTTTCTTCCAAACTCAGATGTTCCTAAATTTGACAAGTGCGATGGGAAAAGTGATCCTCGTGATCATGTCAGAGAATTCTGTACCATGAGCCTTGAATTCGCTCATGACGACACCTATCTAATGAGGTTGTTCCCAAGAAGCTTAGGAGAACAAACAATGGAATGGTTATCCAAGATCACACCTCCTGTCAGATCATTTGATGAATTGGTCAACAAATTCATCACTCAGTATTCCTACAACATTCAACATGCTATAACCATGCTAGACGTCTGTAACACCAAACAGAAAAATAATGAAACTTTCATGGTATTCCTTCAACATTAGTGACGTATGGTTTCATGATATCCTCAAGATATTTCTGAAAAGGAGAAAATGGAAATTTTCATTGATAACTTGAATGGTGAGATGAGTTACAGGCTCAAACTCCAATGCATACCGTCTTTCGCTAAACTAATTGAAAACGACATTTAAGTAGAAGAAGCATGTGTCAAGAAAGGAACACTCAAATTCTTCAAAGAAGGAACAAGTTCATCAAAATACAATAACCAAAATAACACCAACTTAGACAAATCTAGATTCTGGACTCGAAACAAAAATAATGGAAACGAAGGCTGCAATGAATCACATGATCCGAAATCTAAACAGCCAGTGCTCGCATTATCAGGGAATCCTCAAGCTACCAAAAATCCCAGAGGTACTAACCCAGGTGCTAACACATATGCATCGAATACCAATCAAGGTCAACCCAACACAAACAACACCAACGATACTCAAAACAAAACCACAAATCAAGGACCTAATAACAATTCACAAGACAACACCAACAATTTCCAAAAACGTGTCTTCACACCACTAGGACAATCACTGGAGTCAACATTCAGAGAACTCTTGGCAAACAATATTATCTCAATCACAAAAGGGGTCCTCCCTATCAAAAATCAGGTTATGAAAACATATGGCATCTCCAACCCATCCTCAGCCCAAACCTTGCAACCTGTATACGGTCGCCATATGACCGTATCAATATCATCCAACACCCTCCTCCAATGCTCCAGTTTGCCCAGCTTCCGCTGGACAACTAACCCCCTATATTCATAGGCATAGGCACGTCCAACTGGCCTATCTATGTCCACTAGTGGCCTAGCTGTAGGCATGTGCTCCTAGCACCATACCTGTAGAAGTGTAATGTCAGCTGACAAACTGTCGTAACCCAGGTATACTACCTCATGCAAGTCCCTGTATAGATGGGCTAGCATAGCCGATCCCCATGTGAACCTACGGCCCTGTGTCACCATCTCCTCCAGTACCAATCCCCATTCCATAGATAGTCCCTTCGACCTGCGGTCGAGACATAGAAAAACACCTACAAACCCTGCCAGTACTGATGGAAGAGGCGCATAATCCAAATCCAGAAACTCCTGCCACAGAATCTCATATTCACACACTGTATCATCATGAAAAATCCGACGAAGTGCCTCTGTCCCGCCCTCCTCTAACTGCTCATAAGGTAGTAGGGCACCTACTACAGGTATGCGCAGGATCTGGTAGCAATCCTCGGGGGTCACTGCCATCTCCCCCGTGGCAAAATGAAAGGTGTTCGTATCACTGTGCCATCTCTCGGCAAGTGCTGTAAGTAAACCCCGGTTCACAGTGAACCGAGACATATCCAATAGGGAAGATAGACCGCATCTCTCAATAATGTCTAAATCAGCCTGTGTTAACCGTGGTATCAATGCCCATGGTCTTAGGAACCGCTCACGCGACTGAACCACTCCCAATCGCTCCTATCAAAACAACAAAACAAGTCCAATATCAGTTTCCTCATAAACAAAATAGATATCAAAATCAAAATCACATCATATCTATCCATATCAACTTGTAACACAACTCAAGTTTTCAAAAACCATATCAAACTTGTAACACAACTCAAGTCCCAATATCACATCAACTTGTAACACAACTCAAGTTTCCAACCCATATCAACTTGTAAAACAACTCAAGTTCCACAATCATACCAGCTTGTAACACAAATAAGGCTCCACATATATTAACTTGAAACAATGCAAATCAAATCAAGTTTATACCAAATTCACATCGATATCTATGAATAACTTAAAAAATCGCAAATCAAACCAAGTTATATCAGCACTTATATTGGACAAACTATCAAAAACATGACAGCAAACACAGAAATGAAACATTTTACACCTATCCCAGCAAAAACTGACCTTATCCTATCAATTTTTCTCACTCACAAAATCATCTTTTCTCATAAAACTGACCGCATGCGCTAACTAAATTTAGCTACATGCTAGATTGACTCAATGAGCTAACCTGTTTTCTCCACGCGGTATCCTAACTACCCCATGCGCTAGATTAACTCTATGTGCTACCTATTTCTTCCAATGCGCTATCTAAACTACCTTAAGCGCTAAACCTATCTTATACGCTAACCTATCTTGCATCTGCGCTACCTATCTAACCTTATGCGCTAGGTCTAACCTACGCACTACTTACCCCTACCCATGAGACTCCCTGTCTAGCCAATGCGCTAGGTTTATCTGATGCGCTACCTATTTCACTTTCTGCGCTACCCTGTGTCCCTAATGTGCTAACCTAGCAAACCTAAGCGCTAACCTAGCAAACTTATGCGCTACCCTACGATTTCGGACTCAACCTACAATCTACAACCTTATGTGCTACGAAATTTTTCGTATGTGCTGACTGACGACCTAGATGCGCTAAAACGTGACACATGCGTGAAAATTCCAAAAAAGTACCCAAAATGACAAAATAAAAAATCAAAAAGGGGTCAAAAGGTTGACTTACCAATGGTCCATACGCGGCAGGCCTCCGATACCTCCGAACGCGCTCAAATCGATGCGTAGAATATGGAATAGGCATTTTGTCTTCTCTCCAAAAGTCTCTTTCTCTGAAGTCAACATGCACAAATGAGACAAAATAATGCACTTTTCCCCTTTTATAGGGTGAAATAAAATTAGGGTTAGGGGATTGAGCATGTAATTTGCTCGTGGTCTTCGTCATACCCTCACACACATCAATTATCGGGAGATGAATCAATTTAAGCATTCCACATAGGCAAAATTTTGCAAAGTAAACATAATTATCAAATCACATCAAATTTTTGATTCATCTCCCAAGGGGGTATTATCAACATCAATTATCAAAACTAGGGCATGACATATCTCAAAACAACATAAAATTTTTATTTGATCATAAATCACGATAACACATCATTTTCTTTGAATTAACATGTGCACACACGTCACTTCAAAGAGGGGCAAAATGTAGACGTATAAAAATGACCATATTCCTAAATGAATATTTTATATTCATTTCTCTATTTAATTAAATCCAATTTAATTAAATCACCCACATTCCTCTATTTAAATTAAATTCACTAGGCCTCTTTTGACATTTAATGAATAAATCATTTTATTTAATTAAATCCCTTCTATCTACTTTTAATTAAATTCAAATTTAATTAAATAGTTTATCCTAAATTGAATAAATCTAATTTATTTGATTTCCCTAAATTACAACCAAATTGAATTAAATTCATTTTATTCAATTAAATCCTATTATCCCTTCATCCACTTGCAAAATCCTACATTTCCCACTTGCCTCCTAAATCCCCTTCCTAACCCCTTCTAGACTCTTCTAATCACTTCTAAATTAACCTAACCCATTTCCTAAACTTTGTCACATCCCTAAACAAGGGGAAGTCACTTCTCAAACCCTCAAAGTCTTTGAAAACCCTTAAAGGCTTCAACCACTTAACTTTGAAAGTCTCCCAAACCATTAATGGTTAACTCAACCCTCTAGCATGATTAAAGAATTTCCCTAAACTCAACCTCCATGTAACCCAAGGTTCTCATCAAGCATTTATTGCTTTGACCATGGTTATCCTTAATCCTTTTCACAAGAGTTTATCCTTTGGGTAAAAGCTTTATCCAATGGGTAATCCTAACTTAACCTTAACCCTTACCCCCTAAGATAACCATGAGGTCTTCTCAAGCATTTAATGCTTCCTACTCTCTTCTCAACCTAGTCTTATGTTGACATTTGTCACCATTTCATTGGTGCAAATTGCAAACATGGATTCCCAACTTTCAAACTCAGCCCTTGTTTAACTCTTTCAATCTTGACCATCCATTGCCCTTATTTTGCTATAAATAGAGCTCTCATTCCTCCATTTTCATCATCCAAGTCTTTAGCATCACACTTATACTAAAATCCATCCAAGCTTTAATATATCATTTGTGCTCATCATTTAGCCTCTCTTTTCAATAGGAATTAATCTAAATATGCATGTTTAGAGTATTTTCTTTATCATCTAGCTTAATCATAGACTAATATAGCATGCTAGGATTGCCTTGTTACTAATTTTGTCATCTTATAATTAGTTTATTGCACTTATAGGATCATGTATAACTTAGGATGCATTTCATCTTAAAATCAACAAAAGCATCCCTCGTTCTTGCATTTGTCATCCCTAAACCACTTTGCTCGGTGATCTGAGAGCAGAGAAATTGGTTTGAGGGACCTTGTGAGATAGAGAACCATGGAACCAACCTTGAGAAGCTAATCCATACTTCATGACTCCATAGCTCGCACCAAGAAGTCCTGTGGGTGTGTGAGCAAGGCTCCTCAGACTTCGTTTTCCACATAGTGAGTTCTATCGACCCACTTTTCCCGCATACAATAGGTTCTAAATTCATGTCACATTTAAGACCTATAATCACATGATAAGTCCTAATATTACATAATAGGCCTTATTATTACTTAATATGACCACATATGCAAAAAAAATTCACATTAATATACTTGACTCCCCTTAAGACAGATATATTATGTGATATTAAAGGACCTATCACATGAAATTAAGTACCTATCTTAAATATGATATAAGTTAGAACCTAAGTTATGACATAATAGGTCTTATTAATTTCATGACTTAATACAAGACCTCATATGCAAAAACACTTCACATTATACTTGACTCCCCTTAAGACCTAGATATTATGCAAATATTAGGACCTATTATGTATGTGATATTAGGACCTAAATTATGCGATAATAGGTCATTAATTTATCACATGTACATAATATGCCCTAATATATCATAAAGATAGACCTCTTAAGGCCCAGACTCAAGTATATAATGTGAAATATTTAAATTGCATACGTGATAATGTTATTAAGTCACAATAAGACTTATTAAGTCATAATAGGTTCTATTATGTCATATTTAAGATAGGTATTAATGTAGATAATAGGTGTTAATATCACATAATAGGTCCTAGTATCACATAATATAGGTTTTAAGGGGACTCAAGTATAATGTGAAATATTTTTGCATACACTTGAAAACAAAGAAGACATAATGTTTATTTATTTGAAAGTGTTTGATTGTTTTGATCATGCAAGCACAAATCCTAGGGCTGGGCGAGACAATAGTTGTTGAATCTCACTTGGGGGGTTACCTTGAGCTACGCAATTCAAAGCGGATACTTAGGTGCTTGAACCCACTGGCTCCCCTCAATAGCACTCACTTCTCTGGGGCAGCCAAGCAACAATCCCCATGAAAAATCCTCGTGACGAACTTTGTATCTCTATTAAGAACCCTAAGAATGTGAGCTGCTTCAGAGGTCCAACCTCCCACGCCAACAACCAGAAGGTTTTTGGCTTCTAACACAAAAGGTGTCTAGTAAGGGCATCCGTTCAGGTGGCTATAATCAGCAGCGTGTTACGCTCTATTAAATGGAAGGCCTCCCAGCCTATAGAGGTTGCGCTCTATAGGGTTTATGGGGAGTCATAACGCCGTTATAGCAGCATGTAACACTTGTTGCTTGCAACTTTCATCACAAACACATTTATTTATAGTGGCTTGGAAGAGCTTGGCTTTAGCTTGTTACCACTTTGGGTCATTCCCTCTCACCAAGCCTTAAGGGCTACTCGAGAGGTAGACCCCTTTCTAAGGATAAAACAAAAAGAGCCTATTGCTGAAGACACAAAAGAAAAGTTTGTTAATTTTAGAGCACCAATTGAAGTGTTTGCTAAACTATAAAGATGCGTGGTTTCAAAATCTAAATTAAATTATATATTTATGGACTATCTAAATTTTAAATTAAAACCATGATCTATTATAAAAGGACTTAATTATATAGGAGAAAAAGTCAATTACAGAACAAGCAAGTTAATGGAATTTGAAATTTGCAAATACATATTATTTCAAATTAATTATGCTTTCCAATTAAAACGAGATTATTTTTAATCCTACTATTTCCAATTAATTTAATAAAAATAACATCATTTAGAATTAATTAAGATAGAATTATTATATAAATTAATTTTCATTAAAAATAATAGATAAAAAATATTTAAATAATACTAACAAATAAACATACTTTTTTGTATGTAATACATATAAAATTAAATAGAAATAGAAATAAAAAATAAATACTTGCATCATGATATCTTTGCCTTCTTTGTTCTTGATATCTTTGTTCCGTTTCGGGAGAATAATTCCTTGAAGTCTTATTTTGCCTTCTCTTCTTGTTCCCCATGCTTTTAAACAAACCTTCAAATATCTTCAAATTATTGCCCTCAAAATAATTTTCAAATGTCTTCTTTCATCCAAAAATGCTAATTGTTTTAATCATTTGTGTGTTAAAAAATGAAAAAATAATGTATATTTATACGACTCTACTAAAATGTAAAAAAAAATTGAGTCGGTCAGGGTTCGAACAAATGCTGACAATTATAAAAGGTTGGGTTCGTTCGAACCCAACCATTACATAAATGTGCGCGTCATAATTTAGCCTGGGGGTTTGAGCGAAGTGGGGTCCGCTCGAACCAATGTTCATTCGAACCCTCTTGGTAGAGGTCTCTCCCAAAAGTTTTCAGAGTTCTCAGAAATTTTGGCCTTCGGACCTTTGGTTCAAGGCATAAATGAAATAATCTTGATAACCCCAAAATATTAGATGGTAGTACTTGGAGCAAGCTTTCCAACGAGTATAATTTTATTACATTGTGAATTTATTATGTTCTTATTTTTTTAATTTTATGGAATATTATTTTTTCACCAAACATGAACTTCTCTGTTCAATGCTTTGGGAAAAATAGGAAACTAATTCAAAAAAATTCTAAAAATATCTATGCCCTAGGTATTGATGTCTTCTTTCTAACAAAAAAAATAAATTGAATTTCGATATATATAGAATAAGTTATGTGTTCAAACTTAAACCTATGTCTGAATTATGACTAGTCGGACTTCAAAACTTAATAAAATGAAAAATATTCAACATCAATATCAAACCAACTGCAAGCCCTGGATAATAATGTTACAAACCAAAATTCAAAATAATTGAGTTTTTATCATTTATAGAAAAAAAGTTACGCATTTCAAGAGGCACATCACTCTTAAAAAATGTAGTTTGTTGTAAAAAACTACTTTTTGAGGGAGATGGAAAAATTAAAAAAAAAATCCTTCAAAAAATTTTGAAAAAAAATAAATATAGAATCTATAGACAAAATTCTACAAGTCACTAATTTACATAATCTTCAAATTTTTAATAGTTTAAAAGTTATAGTTCTCGAAAGTTAAATATTATTTTAAAAATGTTCATCTCAGTGTCAAAAGTGGCAAAAAAGTGGGAACCATTTTTGTAAGTTCACCCCCTAGGGTGAATTCCTTTGGTGATGCGAAGCATGGTTTGGATTTTGGCGAGTTAACCTTAAAAGAAACACTATCTACTCTTCAAGAAAAAAATATACCCTTCTAGAAAAGCAGTCAGAGCTGCTAATCAAAGGCCTTTATGATAAAGGGACCAACGCTTTAGATGTTCTTGAAGGGGAGTCATATTGATTATAATATCTGTGGGTTGGAGTTGTTAGTCGCTCACAAGTAGATATCAATAAGAGTGTTGATATGATAGCTTCTCTACACATGGAACAAAATTATTTTTCAAGCAATTTTTATGGATACTTGACAAATTCAATAGGCTCATAATATTTAGCAAAGCTAGTTTCCAAGCATTTGGAGGATGTCACTAAGGCATGTATACCAAGTATTATCTCATTGATAAGAAAAAAACATTGATGAGATTGGATTAGAAATGGATCAATTCCTGATTAAAGTAGAGGTTCCCTACATGGAATTCACACAAATAAATTGAATCTTCAATTCAAAGTACTACAAATTATTGATAATCTAGACAAAGAGAGGGGGAGTGTTCCAACGTCTATATTAATAATAACCCGATTGCGGTTTTGACACTATAGACATGACACATCTATAGTGGAAATAACTCGATCATAATTTTTTACATTATAGACATGAAACTATAGTGACAAAAACCCATACAAAGTATTAATACTATAGACAAAGAGAGAATTACAAAATCTACAATCACAAAAACCCATACGAGGTATTGACACTATACACAAAGAGAGAAAATGAGAGTCTATAGTGACCAAATCCCAATCGAGGTTTTCACACACACACACACACACACAATATATATATATATATATATATAGAGAGAGAGAGAGAGAGAGAGAGAGAGAGAGAGAGAGAGAGAGAGAGAGAGAGAGAGAGAGAGAGAGAGAGAGAGAGAGAGAGAGAGAGAGAGAGAGAGAGAGAGAGAGATTCATATATGTATGTCTACATATATGAATATATGTACGTCTATATACATGAATATATATACATCTACATATATGATTATATGTATGTCTACTTATATCAAACTATATATGAATATATTTATGTTAACATATAATTGAATATTAAAGAATGTAACCCATGTTGTGTTATTATAAAAATAAAACCTTGTAGACGTTATATAAAGAATAAAAACCCGTACGCGATTAAAAAATAAAACCCTGTACGCATTTAAAAAAATAAAACCCCGTATGTATTTTTCCTTGAACTTCTAGGCTTGGATAGAAAGCCTCATTCCACTCATTTTTACACATTTTCTTCTTCCAATCTAGTTTCTCAACTTCATCACCATCAAGTTTACACATTAACAAGTGGGTATTTGTAAAATTGCCACCATAATTTTACTCATCTTCTGAGATTTCTAACCATATAATTTTTTTAAAAATTGAACAACATTGACATATTAATCTTTAATATCATTTACCAATATCTTCAAAGTTCTTAGAGACTGACGTCTACTATTTTTTTAATAAATTTTAAAATACTTGTCCAAAATTGAAACAAATTATATATTAGTTTTGTACACTTTGTTCTTTACACTTAAAAAAAAAAGAGAATTTATTATTATTTTGATGCAAGTTATATGAGGCGTACAAACAGGTACCTAATTTTCAAGATGCGTCCACATTGAAAAATCGTTAAAAAAAAAATACGCAACAAAAAATTACAAAAAATAAACAACTTCTAGTGCTCACTCTTAACTATCTTTCTACCAAAGGGTTTTTTAAAATAATAAGTACTATAACTTTTTTGATATGCACGTCAGACACTACATTATGTTTTTGCTGAAAAAAAAAGGAACACTTTTGTGTGCACGAAATATTTGAATCCCTTAATCTTTTCCAATCTTGGAAAACTTTAGTATTTTGGAAACTATATTCAGAGTACTACAATATTTTTTCTTTGGGTATCTTCAAATTTTGAGTGGACAAGTCTCAAATTACTCCTCCAAGTTTAGGATTAGCTGATTTCAGAAAAAGGTGTCCACTTATACCCCCCCTTTTGTTCACCATCTTGGTGTACTTACCCATAAACATTATTTGTTTATATATATGATCCGTGAGATGTCGCTTCAAGTTTGAGAAAATGTGGCTCCATAATCTGCATGTTTAAAATATAACAGAATGCTGGACTAAGTCATCCATGATAAAATACCCTAAATTATTGATAGTTTATAAGAAGTTGGCCTACATTAAAGAAAAGCTTAGCGAATGGAAGATAAGACATTTTAAGAACATGTGGAAAAGAAATTGGCTATCCCAAATGATATGATCATAGGGGGTGGAATGGACTAAATCTCTTATGCTCTAGAAACATATTTGAAAGGTTAATACATCAAATTTCCACCTAGAAAAGAAATATTTTGGAGTTGAGACAAGAATACATTTTTTTTCATAATGCAATAAAGATAAATGATCTCAAATAGATTAATGAGCATCAAAACAATGATGGAATTAAATAACATTTGGGTGGTAGAAACAAAATATTTTAAAGATTTTTTGAATGCTCCACTAATCACAAAAGATGCAATCAACGAATAGGTGCTCAACAAAATCCCATGTTTAGTTGGACCTAAGAAAAAATCTATATCTAAATAAACCTTTCATGGATGAAGAGATTAAAGCAGTTGTTTCTCAGTCGGAAATAGATAAGACCATGAGGCTTAATGGATTCCTAATATATTTATTTCAAATTGCATGGGTAGGATGAACACAAGGTCTGGAAGAATCAAGGATAAAGTCTACAATGCGCAAGGATTAGAATAAGATGTTTATTGCTCTAGTTCCTAAGAAAAACCTAGTGATATTGATGAACAACTTCAACCCTATTTTTGCATGAAACATAATATACAAAATTGTATCTAAATCCATGGCTAAATAGTTAAAAAGGATCATACCAAATATCATATCAAAATAATAAAGTGGTTAAGCTCATGGTTAACCAATTATGGATGGGAATGTTATAGGAAATTGATAACTTTCAACATAAACAATAAGATATAGATTTGTAAATCCACATAATAGTAGAGATTTGGAAATAGGAGATAAGGGAGAACTTGTAACAATAATTTGGAGATGAAAGTGTTGGAATAGTGTTCTAAGTACCCTAGTTTGAGGGTGTCCTACTGGTTGGCAATATGCAAGAATCAATTATGTGTTGTCATTAATGTCAATACTGTTCCGGTTGGTTGTTGCTCTGGTTGGACTTGGTTTTCACCGAGATTATTAGAGATTCTGATCCAGTATGATCAGATTGTTAGATTCGGTTTTGGATGGTTATTCTTGATGATTATATGGATGTCATATTCAATTGGTTCATGATTTGGTGCTCCGAAAGCTATTGCTTATGTTCTAGTTTTCCAGTTGATATTCTTGGTCCCAATTGGCGATACCGTTTGGTAATATTTAATGAAATGATTAAGTAGTTTTGATCTAGCTTCTAGAAATGGTTCCTAACATGCTATAGGTGTTCTTGCTTGCGTTCTAATTGTTTGGTGGCTTTGCATTGGCTAGCGTGTTGATTTGATGATCCTATTTAATATTATTATATATTGAAAAATAATGTATATTTCTATTATGTTTATTTAATTTGTCAAATTTTTATTTTTATTTTTTAATTTATATCTATTATTATATAGCTAGGCTTATACAAGGTGCACACTAATGCAAATAATGTAATTAAATAAATGTAAGATAATAAATATGCACCAACAAATCTTTGTATGGAACAAAGTCCAAAGACAAATGAGTCAAGCTAATAAGACAAAGGTTGAAGGAATCCATAAACAAAACTAGCCAAATAGATAAGCTATGAATCAAAGGCAAACTCTTACTTTGAGTTAAATATAGAAGCGGTCTATGAAATGCAACAAAGGTACCAACCAACTCCTAGAATTGTTATACACATATGTTTATATAAATATAACATCTTCGGTCCAAATAAGTCAATGAATTTTTTTTCTCAAATTTTCATATAATGGCCAGTTTGAGGTAGCATTTGATTCCATATTTAAATATGAACTTTGGAAGTTTTGGGACTATTTCAACCTTTTGAAGAACTATATTGATAAAAAAATATAAATCAATTTATAATTTAAATCAATCTCTCAAAATATATGCCAATGAAATTAAAATAGATTCATATTATTTACTAATATTTATGCTAAAATATACTAATTCTTATATTTAAAAATAAATAATAATAGTATAAAATATATTTCAACTATTCAATTATTATATTTTACAACATAAAATCATCTCTCTGGCTGGCTCTGCAACCAAGGATGAATACGAACGGTCCTTGGCTACAGGTCGACTCTCTGTTCGAGGGCTCCCAAGCCTCCCGGGAGGCCCCCGCATCTATTCCTACTCGTGTCTCCATTAATGGAGAAAAATAGGGTTGGGGTTGGTATTAACACCAACCAGAGCAATAACGGAGTGAAGAAATCATTCCGCCAAGCCGTTGAAGGACACTGCATGACTTTCCTAGAGGATGCGAGGTTCGAGCCGGAGGTCCTTCACGATGTAGCATCAAGCCATGCCCACGAAGAAGGTGAGGTTGCCTCAGCTCCAAGAGTTGTCATTAAATCTAATACTTCCATGACTGAATGCATTTCTAAGGAATTTCTAGACTTAGGGATTCTGCGGTTTTTTTAGCAGCCCTTGATGTAGATAGAATGTCATCTAGACAGTATTTAAATAGATGGTTTCAAGATATTTGGTGTAAAAAAATTGGCATTCATTTTTCTTTTTGTAGAGTGTTATAAAAAGGGTTATTCCTTATTTTTTCCAATGATAAAGAAACACAGAAGAAAGTGCTCGATAAGCAATTTTGGAATGTAGGAAATGCTTGTTTTAGGGTCGTTCCTTGGACTCCTATTGCATGTAATGAGGAAATCATGGCACTATCTAACCCTAAATGGGTCGTTATTAAAAATGTTCCTCCATTCTTATGGAACTGTATCTCAAAAATTATCGAACCTCTAGGCAAAGTGATTAAAATTGATTCTTCTGCTGCTTTATTATCCCATATGGATGCGAGGGTACTCATTGCCTTCAATCCTGGCTCGACTTTACCCTCTGAAATTGATATCAATCTTGAAAACCAATTATTTTCAGGTCCCTTAGAGTATTTGGGGGGAGTTAATGCATTTCATAAGTGCAGAAGAAGTGGGCACTTCTTAAAAAATTGCCCTTTGTTGGGGGGAAAAAACTTTGTTCCTTCCAAGAAGGCCTTTGCTTGATATTCTCTACATTCTACCTCGGAAGACCCCTCGAACCCTAAACAAACTGGCCCTACTCCTCCCCCATTGCACCCTGAATCTTCACCCTCCGTCCCCTCCGACCCTTCACATCCTAACTTTCCCGACTCACCACCTCCACCCGACCCTGATCCCCCACTCTCTATGATGCAGAGCATCATGAAAAACCACTCACAACTCTAGGATCATGTTGATCCATCCATATTTTAATCATGATAGTTGTGAGTGTTTTTTCATGATGCTCTGCATCAAATTGGTATCAGAGCTAGAAGAGCTTGAGTGTGTGGGTAGAGCGTCGAAGGAGGCAATCCACACCAGGACCTAGCCCATGAGATTGTTTATTTGATTCTTGTGATTAAAGTTTCTTGGTTATAGGTTTGGTGCAGGTTCACTTAGCTGCAAGTGGGTGGACAGGAAGGTCTACCAGAGGGGGCCATAGGAGATGGTCCAAAGGGCCTCAGAAGGAGGTCCAGTGTGTCGCCAAGAGTCTTGGGGAGAGAGGCAAGAGAGGACTCCTAGGTGAGGGACAAAAGTTGTTGGGTGTTTGTAGCAGCTTGGAGGAGTGGACTTTAGATGAGAGATGCACCATTGGAAGCAGCTAGTATAAACTCCATTGATAGGAGTCTTGATTGAAGCAGAATGTAGCAAAGGCATCATGTTACTCATTTCCAAGAGACTTGGAAATCTTTCAAGGCCAGTAGTATGGTGCAGGAGCACCCATGGTGTAAGGAAAATATATGGTCAAAGTCATCATTTGAAATATAATTGATATTTGAATGTCATTTATAATGTATTTGAATCCATTTGAAATGATTTGTAAGGCTTGGAAGCCTAAAAATGTAAGCAAGTCTTGATTATGTCCTAGTTGTCCATATAGGCCCTTATAGGTCAAGATGGTCAAAATTGTATAAAAGGCCATGAGAAGGCTATCAAGTATGTAAAAGGTACTAAATAGATTATTTGGACATGTTTAGGGGGTTTTTACAATTTGGAGAGTCATTAGGAAAAAGTGTCAAAGTTGCAAGAAAATTGAAAAAGTGCAACATTTGCAAAAATGTAAAAGTGCAAAAATTGCACATAAAGTTGTAAAAGGGAAGATGAAGGGTCATAAAGGTAGTTGGATGGTTTATAACTACCAAAGAGTCTATAAATATGTTGTATTGGTCGAACCAAGTCATTTTTGAAAGAAAAAAAAAGAAAGGGAAGAAAGGAGAACATTCTACTATTATTATTTTGATTGGCTTTCCAGTTTTTGTGTTGTTTCCAGGCCTTATACGACTATGTATGGCCTAGAAAACTTTGTATATTTATAATGGATAGATAGATATGTTAATTAAATTTCTTTTCCTTTTGGTTTGGAGTGATTATGTTTAGAAATGAAGAAGATATGGAAGTTTTGGTGAAAGTTGTTAATTGTAGATTTGATACTTCCTGAGAACAGTCACATTGCAGCGTATGGTATGAACTCATATGAGATTATTAAGACATCTAAATAGAATCATTGGAAATATATGTGAATCATATTTCTTTCCGTTTGGTTTGAGGCGTTTTTGTTTTTATTTGTGGAAGTTATGAAGATTTTGGTGAAAACTGGTTTTGAATTGTCTTAAATGGAGTTGTTGGAAAGGGTTTGTACTTATCTTGTGATTTCACCATTGGAAAAATTAATGACTTGAATATTATGAAAGTAGACTCATAGGGATTTCATTTTATTATGGTATTTCTTTATTTTGGTTAAGTATTTGTTGTGAAATATGATGCCCTAGCAGGCAACAAGCATACATTTTCTAGATTTATGACAGTCAAAATTGGTCTCGGTGCAGAGATGATAACTTTTTATTGCACCGTTGGATCTTTATGAATTTTGGATATGTTGTTTATAATATAGTTATTCAGGGTCTGACCGAAGGGATTGAGATTTTTAATTATTTTTAAAAAGTTATAGACCTCTGTGTATAGGTCTATCCAAAGGGGCAGCAAGTTGGCAAGTTTGATACCTAGATTAAGTTTTCTTGATTGATTGATTGTTGAAGAATGAAGAAATATGCCTCTAATGAATTGTTATAATGATTAAAATATGGATGGATCAACATTATCCTAGAGTTGTGAGTGGTTTTTCATGATGCTCTGCATCACTCTAGCTACTACACACCAGATTTCCCTAATCCCTCCAATGCTCCTCCCTCGATTACTGAGAATTTAGTTAAATATCAGAAGGCCCTTAAAGAGGCCAATTCGGCTGCCAGTGTCTCTATCGCACTGGAATCTAATGTGGTTGGATTTTCCACTACTAATGGTGGACCCAGAACTCAAAATTCACAACAACTTGTGCTTGAAAAATTGAAAATGGTTGCAGAACACAAAAAACAACTTGAAATATCATTAAGTAATCAGAAAAAGGAGATTGAGTCCTATACCATGCCCTTCCTCCATAAGTTGATTGAAGAGGATGAGGGTGGTTCTCAAGATACCACCAATGCCATCTGTATTGTAAGTCAATCCCTCTAGGGTCTGAATGTATGGGCAATTGTGACATTCCTGGGGAGATGAGCATTCTTCCCATTGTTTCTGTTTCAAATACTCCCTTGGAGACCAAGATTGAGGGTGAGGGAGCACAAAAACCAACCAAACCCCTTGAGTTGACATCTTGTGACATTGATGGGGATATGGGGCTTACCATCCTCCCTTCCAACCATACCATAGGGGATGTTCATGGTACTGGACTCTGTTTGAAATCTGATGACTTTGAGGTTATCAACTATGGTGGGGATAATCCATTTTCCCTAGATCTTAGAGTTTTTTAAATTTTGGATCTAATAATGGGGGAGAAGAACTATCTGGAAATTAATCTAAGAAAAAAAGGAGGAAAAGATCTCCTAAGGCTTCTAAGGAGACTTCAATTAGGAAGGAATCATTGGGACCAGAACAACTCTCTGAGCTTAGGAAGAAAAGAGGTAGACCACTTTCAACAATGGCTTTTGATGCTAGTTACCTCTCTAATCCCGATGAATGGCCTAAGTGCTTCGAGGGGTTTAAGCCCTCGGTGGACACTCTTGAACAATCTTCCTAATGTTGAAAGCCATCTCATGGAACACTAGGGACCTTGAGGCCCTTGATAGAAAATATGTGGTCAAAATATTTCTAAATATGCACAAGGATATTGATTGCCTTATGCTCCAAGAGCTAAAATCAGCAGGGTTTACCTTAGAAGTTGGTTAAAAATGCATTTGGAGGGAGGCCACTCCCTTTTGTACCAATCACCCTAAAGAAAGAGGTGGAGCTGCAATTTTATTAAACCCTAATTGGACGAATAAGGTGACAAAATGGGGGCAATCCCCATGTGCAAGGGTAGTATGGGCTATCATTTAGAATGACAATTCCACCTTTGACATTTGTTCAATTTATGTCTCCAATGACTACTGAGAAAGAGGGATTATGTGGGAATGGCTTTGTAACTTGGAGGATATCCCTTGGTTCTTGGGAGGAGATTTCAACATGGTAGTTAGTGCTCAAGATAAATAGGGAGGAAACAAGGTTGAATGGAAGGGTGCTGAGAGAGTGCAGTGGGAAAGGATGGTTAACAAGATGAAATTGATTGATCCTTTAGCAGGAAAGAAGGGAGAGTATAAATCAATATGGTACACCTGGTGTGATCATCAACATTATAATAAAAGTGTCTATTGCAGGCTTGATAGATTTTATTTCAACAAAGATTTCTTTGAAACTGCTAAAAATGATAATGGTGTTCAATATGCTATCATACAATATACATTATCCGATCATCATCCTATTATGATTGGGCTAAAGATAATTGATAGTAAGGTGGTCCCACCAAACCCTAGCTCGAACTTCAGAATGGACACTAGTCTACTAATGGATGAGGACTTGACGTGTGCCCTGTGTCTTGTCAGAATGTTTAATAAATATGGTAATTGCCAAATGCCCAACATTGACAGATGGAACCAGAATGTTAAAACTTGGACCTCACTCTGCCAGGCTATGGGTAAAAAGAAGGCTAGGGATGCCAGAGCCTCTGAGTAACAATTGCATAATGCCCTTTAAGTGGCTGAGCTGGAACTTCAAAGGGATCCTGAGAATGTATCACTCACCAACCAGCTTATTAGGGCCAAGACTGATCTTAGAAGATTGCAGAATCAGAAAATCAAAGGGTGGAGAACTAGGGCTAAATTAAATTGGTTGGATACTGGAGATCGAGGATCTAAACCCTTCTTCCAGCTTCTTAAGATGAAACAAGCCAGAGATAAAATTGACACCATCTGGGAGAACCTCTCTGAACCAACTGAGATTCTTGAGTGCTTTACTCAGTTCTACAAGGATTTCTTCTCTGCTGAACCAGTTAGGGAGGAACAGGAAAATGCCAGAAAGATTGTCCTGTCCTTGGTCCCCAAACTTATTGATAAGGAGGATTGTAGGCTACTTGAAATGACTATTTCAAAAGAAGAAATCAGGAAAGCTATCTTGGCTCTTAGTAATGATAAATACCTTGTCCCTGATGGGTTTCCAGTAGAATTTTATAAGGAAAATATTGGATGGATTGTTGATGATCTTCACTCCCTATACACTAAGGTGATACACAATGGTTCCTTGGGCAAAAATATTAACCGAGGTCTGATCAAGCTTATTCCTAAAGAAGGTGACAAAACCCTACTTAAAAACTGGAGGCCTATCACACTGTTGAATGTGTCACACAAAATATTAGCTAAGTTGATTGCATGCAGATTGGAGAAAATCTTGCCTAAGATTGTTAGTACTACTCAAACAGGGTTTGTTAAAGGATGTTATATACTAAAAAACCTAATTACCTGTTGGGAGTCGCTCCACTGGGCTAAGGAATGAAGACAAAATGGAGCCATGTTGCTCATAGATTTTGAGAAAGCCTATGACAGGATAGAATGGGGTTATATCATTCAGATGCTTCAGTCATTAGGCTTCCCCCTAGATTTTGTAATATGGTCATAACTCTGTTATGTGATGCCAATGCTTCTGTTGAAGTAAATGGGATAAGGTCCTCCAATTTTGCACTAACTAAATCCATCAGACAGGGATGTCCTCTGGCCCATGACCTATTTGTCCTAGTTGCTGATGCAATGTTCTACTTGCTTAAGAACTCCTCTATTACTCCTCCTGTTAGGGGTATCTCCCTACCTAACAAGGAAGAAATTTGTAATGTTCAATTTCCTGATGACACTACAATTTTAATTAAGCTTGAGGAAGATAACCTTGCTACTCTGCTGAAAAATATTGAACTCTTCTGCCTAGCATTTGGTAGTAAGATTGCTATGCACAAGTCTAATCTCCTTGGTTGGGATGACAACCCCCCGGGCTGGTTCTCAAAATTCTCTCTCAAATGGTTGGGCCCAACACAAATTTTAAGATATCTAGGTATTCCCTTTTCTATTCTTCCAAATCTAAAAGAAATGTGGGAATGGGTAAGGAATACGATTGATAAGAAACTCTCCAAGTGGAACAAGAACTTTCTCTCCTTGGCTGGAAGATTCCAGGTGTGTCAGAAAATATTGGCCTCATATAATATTTATTTCTCATCATCTTGGCTCTTTAGGAATTACCAATTTAATCATGTTCAAAAGCAGATTAGGGAATTCCTATGGTTAGATGGCAAGGGTACTAGGAAGCAACATGCACTGAAATGGGAGTGGTGCACTATGCACAAACTATTTGGTGGGATGGGGTTGAAGGACTTGAAACTACAGGGCATTTCCCTCACCTCCAAGTGGATTCTTAAGGCCATGGAAGGTAATGAGCCATGGAAGGCAATGAGCCATGGAAAGCTCTTATAAGAAATAATATTATATGCTCGGTCCCTAAGAAGACCAAGAAATGGAAAGATCTCCCCATTCTTGACCTTCTTATTGGACATTTTGAGGTATCTCCGACTGGATCTGATATCTCTAAGTCCCTATGGAAGGCTTGGGAACATGTGAAACACTTGGTACATATCAAAGTAAATGGCACTGTACAGGGGCATATTACTGATAATAGATCAATATGGTGGAAGCTATTCCATAATGGAAAACCTTTAGCCAGTCTCCAAGGTTGTTCTGCACTGAAATGGCATAATATGGGTATTAAATACTTTGAGCATCTATTTGAAAATGACCAATTGAGATTGTGGGAGCAACTGACACTTACCTTCTCTATCCCGACATCCCAGAGCAGGACCTATAACATACTTAAAATGGCCTTATCCTCTGCTCTCCCCCCCTCTCACCCCCTCTCCTTTGCCCCCCAACTTCTGCACTTTGCTGGACTGATGGCACACCTCTCCCTTCCCTTAAAGCCAAATGAATTTACTCTTCACTCACTGAGGCTGATACCATTTTTTTGCACCTTAACAAATGCTGGGGTTTAAACTGGGAACCAAAGGCCTGGAAAGATAGTCTTTGTAAATTTTGGATGGCTCATAATGAACCAAAAAAACAATTCTTTGGCTGGCGCTTGCTGTTAAATAAACTCCCCATAAAAGATAATGAGGGTACTTTCTTAAGTTGTAACATATGTAGAGTGCCTGGAATTGCGAAACATATATTTTTTGAATGCCATTTTGCAAAAGAAATATGGAGATTGTTTGGTTTTAACTTGGAAACTATTTCTTTTGAATACATAGATGTTATTCTAAGCTATTTTAAGGGTTGTAGGAGAATTACAAATATCTTTTGGTCTTGTTTTTCTTTGGAGGTTCTTTGGCTTATATAGAAGTATCGTAATGATGACATCTTTAATAGCAATACCAGGCACCTCACTGAGTCTCTTAGGAGACTCATTGTTTACTCTATTTCTATGCAGGTCACTGTTATACTTAAGTTGGACTCGGACAAGTTTGATAGGTGGATCAAGGAGGGGGATACTACTATTTACATCCATGAATTATCACACAGATTCACTTGGGAAAGGGATGAACCGGGCAATGCTACATTTGAGCAAGCACTGATGGCTTTTATGAGGCACCTGGAGCGTAGGCAGATACTCAGGAGGAAGCTGACTTGATTCGTGAGCGCACCTCCCACCCCCATAAACAAGACATACTTGATGGTCAGGTGGAAGTGTGGCAAGATGGAAACTTGGGGTGGGTGACTTGGATCCCCCCACTGGGAAACAACACTTCACTGGATGCTGAAATCTCATTTTCCTAGACTGATGCATATGTTTCTTACATAGACTGTTGCTGATATTTTCGTTTATAAATATGTATATCTAATGTAATCATCCTTGTTATAGTGGAGGTGCCCGATAACTGTATATTTTTGTGCATGCACCTTCCCTTGGTGCCCTTGATTCTGCTGAACTCAATTTTTTCTGATGCTATGTAATGGTTTATATGACATCTAATCCAAAAATTATTATATTTTACTATTATAAATATTTAAAAAATTAAAATTAATATAATAATATATTTTTTCTATTTTTATAAATTGTTCGAATATATGTAAAAAATAAAAATAATTAAATGATAGCAAAATTAGATTAAAAATAGTAGTGAGATAACTCAATTTTGAAAAATCTACCAAATTACCCAATTGTATGCCCCAAAGTGGCAACAATTCAAACTTAGCCTAACTAGACTCATTTAAATTGATAAAGTTAATGAGGTAAAAGCATAGGAATAACCCCATGTCCCCATGCTACTGCTTATGAACATTTTCTGCTTAAATTTAAGCAACCAGAGTGTTCCCATGCAAAATTTTAATTAGCAAAAAAGGATAAATTGGAATCTTCCCCTATTTTGGTGGAGTAGTAGCTCTTTAAAAATTGAAAATAAGCTTTGAAAAAAAGTGGGGGCTAGAAATAACTAAAAAAACTGACATGTGGCTTTGCCATATTTTTTTCCTCTCTTTTTTTATTGCCTACAATTTTGCCTACGAATTTTATTTGCAAAAATATTACTAATAATTTCATTTATAAAAATAATTTATGAAGATTGCATAAAAATAAGCAACAACTACTTTCCATGGGGCCACTTGCTCCACAAATTGCTACTCAAAAAGTTGAGTAGCTGCTGCTAACCAAAATAAACACATGCTCTAACTTTAAGCACATGCTACGTCTAGAACCGAACTTTATTGCTTTTATGTCAAATGACAAAAAAACTTTAATTTAAGTAGAAGAAAAGTGAATTTCCCTTGAAAAAAAGAATAAACTTTGAAATGTGATTGTGATGTATGATAGTCATAGTAAAAAATAACAATTAAAGAAAAAGCCGTTTAGAATAACCGCCCCTCGAAAATATCAGAATCTTCCTTAAAAAGTAGTATGTATTTTGTTATAAATTAACTCTTTAATCTGGTTGACATATGTGTATATATTTACTCCCTTGTGGAATCTGTCAAGTAAAATCTTTAACATGTATCATTATAATCAACAAAGTAAAATAATAATATAAAGATTTATATTGCAAGTAAATTAAAGAGATATAATATATATTATTAAGTTTAATTTTTTATTTTCATACATTTCTTTTTTAATGATTTTTCTTTCTTGTTTTTATGAATTAGTTGTATATTAAATGTTTAAAATCAAATCTACAAAATTTTAATAAAAAGGGAGAGTAATTTGGGATTTTAATTTAATTTATAAATTTCAAGGTCTTAAATTAAAGAATGATTATATAAGGGTGGTAAATATGTTAGATTTTTAATAAATTAAGATAGAATAAGGTTGAACTATTGAAAAAAAATTGTGAGTTGTATTTTTAGACACAAAAAAATTAATTTCTTCCCATCATTTCTTATTTTCATAATTAAACTAATTTCACTTCTTCTATTCCAAATTAAATATCTATACTTTGTTGTTGTTTTTTGTTTTATAAAAGTTGAAAACCACTAAATTTTACTAATTGATCTATACTTTGTTGTTACTTTAGTGAAATATTTTTTAATATATTTAACTATTTTTCTAATTATCTATTTCTTGTAATATTAAATAAATATTTTTTTATTATTTATTTAATCTACGGATTGTCATCTTACTTATTAATTAAATAATTTTTAATTATTTAATTAATTCACCATTCATCATTTCTTCTACTTTACCATAATTAAATAACTATTTTAATTAGTTAATTAAGTAATTTTTCACTATAGTTACATATATTATTTTAATTCTTTAACTATTCATCTCCTAAAGTTCTCCCCAAAATAAATAAAATTAATATTCTATTTATTTCATTTTCCTACACATGAATTAAATAAAATTTTAATTATATAATTCCTCTATGTACCAACCACTTGTCCACTCCCCTCTTATAGTTGATTTCATAGTGTATTGTGATGTATAACTAGAATAAGGAAATCAAATTTGGATCAAAGATTAGAAGGGTGTAACATGATTTTAGAAGGGTGTAACATGGGGAATCTGTATTGTTATGGACAAGGTTATTTAATTGGACTTGATACTTGATATTGTTGTTGCCACCCCTTTATTCCTATGCATAAGATTATGAGTAGTGAGCTTAAGGCTACTTTAACCTCAATTAACTTGTATAATCCTTAATATAGTCTAAATAGGTAGTTAAATCATCTTTGATGGCATTGAAGGAATAAAAATTGTATATAGAGGGGTTAAAGATTTACTATTATGTATTGTATGATTATTGAAAAGTATTGGAGGCATAACCTTAAAGGGTTTGATAATTTTCCCCTCTGAAGTGACAAATCAATATTGAAGACAATTGGAAATATAATTGTTAAAACTAATTAAATAATTGCCCCTTTTAAGTGGCATATTATTATCAATTATTGCACCGTTATTATTATTTTCTATCATGCAATTTATTTCATTATAGATTATATTAGAGCGTGATCTTAGCAACTAAAGGATAAGGATAAAGGTAATTTTTTAAAATATAATTTGGAGGGAAAGTTTTAAAGCATATATCCCTCTTAATTCAATACTTTTACTAATTTTCAAATTTTTTTGAGGTCCATATCGAAGCTGTCATTATATAGTTTGATGTCATTTAGAGAAAAATTCAAGGAGTTGGCATAAAATTAGTAATTCCACCAAAGTTTAAGATTAAGAAATTTCTAGAAGGTTGATTGCAAATAAGTTGAGATCATTTAGAGTATAATTTGGTACCTTTATTAAATGACGGTTAATTATTATCATCATATTGAGTATTGCTTTCTTATTGAAAATTATTGGATGTATCTAATCGTAAACACCTAAAATTGAACATTAACATTTGGTCAATTTATCTCCCTTTATTCATCTAAATCTATATCTTGTTAGTTAAAAAAATTATAATTATATGATTAATTACCTATTTATTCATGTATTCCCTAGCCAAACCCCTTAGACAATAAGTTTAATTAATTTTCTTACTTGCCTATCTCTCCTTAACCCTTCATCTATTTAGTTATATAAATCTCCATATTTATTTAACTGAATTCACTTTTTCTATTTTCCTCCAATTTGAAATTAAAATAAATTACAAAATTGCTTTTTCCTTTCTCTCTTCAAGTGTCAAATCCTCTATCTTTTCTCACTTACCTCTAATCCTAATCCTTATCACATTATAATCCCCACCTAATCACTCCTCTAATGGTGTGCATATTCCCTATCATGTGATTAGGGAGAAGGCCAAAACATTTAATAAATGACCTCTCCACTTTTCTAATTACCCTTAAAGGCTATCTTGGGAAGGTACCCCACATGGGTTCTTCCCCTTTATCCCCTTTCTAGAAAGTTTTAATTTATAAATCTCATTCTCCAATGTGCTTGGAGTGTGGAGGTAAACTTTTCCTTCATGGAAAAGTCTTGTCTACACTCCAAGCGAATATTCTCTCAAGCGACCTCTCGTTACATGCATTTCTAGGTCAACACTTGTCAACCTCCAATGGGAGTTGAGGGCCAAATCATTCTCAACCATTGATCCCATGCATTGCACCATATCCCTCTATTTAACCTCCCCCCATTCACAAAAAAACTTTATAAATTATCATCTCCATTTCTTATTTTGCAAATTTGATCAATTTCATGCAATCTTGATCACCCTTATGTTGTGAAAATCTTGAGAACACATCAAACTCATTATCATTAGGAAAATTGTTGCATCGAGGAGAGATTGGTATCAGGTCTTTAATGGCTATTTTGTGGGTTTGAGCTCTTTTCTTGCCTCATCTTGACAATTTCTTTTATTTGTATTTTTTAAATTTTTTTATTGCCAAATTAGTTCTTTTGAAAGCACATTTCTTTGCGCACATTCTGGTACACCCCATGGGACTCATGCCATGTGTTGAAAATAATTTATTGGATTATTTTTAGTAAATTTACATTCATAGGTCAGGGATTGGTGAATTCATCTAGGAAATCATAGATTTGAGTGTCTTTTGGTAGATGCATAGGCAACTTTTAATTTCTTTTTTTTACTAATTGTAGCATCATAAATTATACTCCTTTAATTAACGAGTCCAATTTCACAATCTCCTAGAACTTACTTTAATTTTCCCCTTCTTCTAAGTATTTTGGGACCTTTTATTGCATTAAATTAATATTTAATTCAATATTATTTACATATTGAAGTAAAACAAGACTTATGGGTAAAAGCTCAAAATTGTGTCACCCTTTTATAAAAAAATGACCAATGCTCATTCAACTTTTTAAATTGAATCAATAGAAAAAGGAATATATGTTTTGAATTTTGAAATGATGTAAACTAATAAAATGTGTATTTTTTTATATTTTATTTTTAAAATTTGTATTTTTTTTTGTAATTTTAAAAAAATTTAAAAAATTATTTGAATATACTTTGTTATAAAATAAACACTATAATTTAGTTGTTGATAAAATGTTGAAATTGAAGTTACACAAGGCATCACACTTTATATAGTAAATTTTATCTTTTTTGTTCAATTTTTGTATATATGATAACTTGAAACTTAAGCGCAAAAATATATTTTTGACTATTTTTTGTGTGTATATATTTTTCAATAAATTCCAATAGTTGCATGTATAGAAATATAACTCTTTCCATTTGGCGTCACCTTTTTTCTTAATTATTTATCCAAATTAGAAAATAATTATATCATCTTGAAATAGACTCTTTTCTCTAGTGCATTTATTTTTAAATTTTTTTTAAAATAAGTTTAGTATTTTTCCTTTACAAGATAATCAACCTTATATTTTAGTGTTGATGACCTACTTCCAATAAAAATAAAATAAAATAAATAAAAACTAATTAAAATATAAGAAAGATATATATTTTGGAGAATTCACTTATAGATCTATAAAAGGGCATTTTTACATTTCAAAAATGTATTATTTATAAGAGTAGGAGTTGTTGAAACATCGAGTTTTTTAGAAAAAATAAAATGGCAAATAGAGCCAAAGTGGTATAAAATATACATTTAGTAGACGATTTCAATTGGAAAAGTTGTGGCCCATATATAAGATAGCTATAATGAATTTGTATAGACCATAAGTTTGACTAAAATTAATTTTTGGTTAGAATCACTTAAATTCACTTGTGCTGATAAGTTGGCCTAAAAGGTGACACAGTTTTGTGCTTTTACCCTTAGGGTAAAAGCATAAAATTGTGTCACACTTTTATAAAGGAAATGACCATTGTTGATTCAAATTTTTAAATTGAATCAATAAAATGTGAAATATATGTTTTGAATTTTGTAATGATATAAACTAGTAAAATGTATATTTTTTGTGTATTTTATGTTTGTAATTTTTTTTTTAAATTAAAAAATTATTTGAATATATTTTCTTATAAAGTAAACACTATAATTTAGTTGCTTCAATAAAATACTGAAATTTAAGTTACACGAGGCATCACACTTTGTATAGTAAAATTTACCTTTTTCTCTTCAATTTCTTTGTGTATATTGATGACATGAAAATTTAGTGCAAAAATATATTTTTAATTATTTTTTATGTATAAATATTTTTCAATAAATTTCAAAAGTTGTGTGTACTTAAATATAACTCTTTCCATTTGGTGTCATCATTTTTATTAATTATTTATCCAAATTAGAAAAGAATCATATCATCTTGACATAGAGTTTTTTATCTAGTGCATTTATTTTTTTCAATTTAAAAAAATAAATTCTAGTATTTTTTCTTTTCAAGATAATCAACCCTATATTTTAACACTGATGACTGGCTTTCAGTAAAATAAAATATATAATATAAAAAACTAATTAAAAATATTAAAAGATATATATTTTGAAAAATTCACTTGTAGATGTATAAAAGGGTATTTTTACATTTCAAAAAAAAAATTATTTATAAGAGCAGGAGTGGTTGAAATATTGAGTTTTTCAAATAATAAAATAAAATTGGTAATTGAACCAAGGGAAAATATCTTGATGCAAGGTTAGATTGTTAATTCAAATCAAAGCACAAAACATAGAAATAAAAGACATAAAACAACAATCTATTATACCTTGACAAGAGAGTTCTCTTGTTCTTCCGATTTGGACGCTTGATGAAGCCAAGAATGCTCCTCTCCTTAGCTTGATTGGATTGGTCCAATGTAGATATGTGGTTGGCTCTCCAAAGTGTGCACAAATAAGGATGTAGATGGATAGATGGATGGAAGAGTGAAGTTGTGGATGAGGATCAAAATGGCTAAGTATGCAAGTGGGGATGATTTGGCTAAAGTTTGGGTATCTAGATGGATTTCACTAAGCAAATTAGCAACATGAACTTACAAGATTTGGAGATGATAAACAAGGGGATGGAGTCCTCAATTTACAGGAGGAGAGGAGGAGAAATGGAGGGCTAGGATTGATCCAAGATGAAGGGTCAGGATTTCTTGTGAGCCCACATATGGCCCAAGAGGAGGTTAAAGACATTTCTTGTCTCCACACTCCTCAACGCTCATTGGGAAGACTTCCTAATGTGCCTAGGGAAGAGAAAGGAATAAAATATTCCTTGAGGGATGGGGATGAGGAATTAAAAATTCTTCAAAAAGGATGATCATAGGGATTAGAGGAATAAGGAGGAATTAAAAATTCCTTGGAGGATGGGATGCCTAGAGGAATGTGATACTTTGAAAATCTCACATTCACCTAGGAAACGGGCATTTAAGGTGGTTGGATGGAAGGGACAAGGAGTTGACTTTGTGGCTAATCATGATGATTAGCCACTAGCAACTCATTAGGAGAGAGAGTAGAAGAATGATTAGGTGGGATTATGGTAGATAAGATTTGTAGGAGGATTTGAATATGAGAGAGAATGAGTGGAGGGAATTAAAAATTAGAGGAATAATGATAAGTGAGATTAGGGAGCTTCTAGAAGAATTCATTAGGTTAATGATGGATTAGGAAAAAGGTGATTTGTAGTAATCACCTAGCTCAATTAATTAATTGAAATTAATTAATTAAAAAGGAGGAATTAATATTAGGGATTTTTTAGAAGAATAAAGGTAAATTGATTTATTAAATAAACCAATCAATAGACTATAGTGACAACATTAATTATATTTAATTTAATATTGAGAAGGAATAGGAACTAGCACAATTGATAAATTAATTATGCGAGGAACTTAAAATAAATTAAAATAATTAATTTAAGTGTCTACATTTTGCCCCTCTTTTACGCAGCGGTAAATTTGACGATGGGTAAAAGATAGAAGAAAAAGAGAAACAGATGCCCCAGCGTAAAACGTGGGTGGTGTATGCCCCCTTGAGAATATTTTCAAAAATATTTTTAAAAAAAGTTGATGAAAAATTCTCGGAATGAAGAAGGAAGAAGGGGGGAAGAAATGAACGAAAAAGAAAGATAGAGCAGATTAAGAAAAATAGAAGAGGAAATAGAAGGAGCGAGAGCACAAAGGGAATGGGCCCACAAGGGGGTCCATATAAGCCACAAAGGGCCCAATGAGGAGTCATTGTTACACACAAGCCTTGGAGCAACTTAGAGCCTAGAAGAAGAGAAGGAGAGATGGATCACGTTCCCACACGTGAGCACTGCGTCGAGAGGATCCGACAGTATGAGAGACCCACAGGCTATGGACCACTGGTATGTAGGACTATCCTCCTTTGTGAATTTTTAGGTTTAGTCTAGAATTAGGGCTTAGTTTAGGCCTAAAATTTAGCAAGGCGAATGTGGTGATCATCATTTGAGTGTGCATGCCTCTAGGAAGGGAAAATGCAGGGGTTTAGGGGCAGGCACTGGTGTTTAACACGGGAAATCATGCTTTTGCATGGGCGCTCGTGGTGGAGGGGTTTTTACAGTTAGGTTTAGGGTTAAGAAAAGGGGTCACGATGCGGACAGTCGTGCTAGGGTAGGTTAGGGTATGGTCGGGTGGGGGGAAAATGTTGTCCTGCATGAGCGGTCATGCTAATTCACTCTAGGGTCCCTAAGGGGGGTTTGTCAGCGCATGCACCTATAGAATGGTGCGAGGTTATGGGTTTGGTGCGAGTGCTAAGTGAATCAATGCATGCACTAGGGAAGGAAGGGGTTAGAAATAGGGTTTAGAATTTTGGAGGTGGGGAAAGGTATGGGTGCACCAGGGGGCAGAATAGGGCTTAAGGATGTTGAATGATGAATTGGATTGTTGGATGGAGGCTGAATTGGGGCCATTGGCGTCGAGGGAGCACTGGCCAGCTACCATGAGATTATATCAACGGTTGCAGTCAGATGAGTTGGAGATCCTAGATGTTGTGGGGTTGCATTTTGTGGGCAGGTGGCCGAGGATTCAAGGTCATACTGCGATAATGACGACTTTAGTTGAGAGGTGGGATAGTAGATATAACACCTTCCACTTACCTACCAACAAGGCAATGGTGACTCTTCTAGATGTATGGAGGATCTTGAAGATCTCCATTCACGACGTCATCCCGAAGTACTGAATAGATGCAACAAATTTTTACCCATGGGAGGTTTGTGAGTATGAGGCCTTGCTGATGATGGATAGGAGCAGGATGCATTTGGGTAGGGTGATGGGTATTCGACATATACCTCATGTGGTACTTGTGATTTGCGGATTTTTGAGTGGAGGGATTCTACCTGATCTTGGAGGTCATGGGTTTCTAGTTGGATGGAGCAGGTGCCTTTATTTCATGGTACATGATTGTGTGAAATATGCCTGGGGAGCCGCAATGTTGGCTCAATTATACCATTATATGCATCTGGTGGTGTACAAGGAGTATGCCAACTTATCTGTGGGAGTGACACTTCTCAATATCTGGGCTTGGTAGCATATTCTGGTTACTCAAACCACTAGGTGTACAGGATAGGCGGGGCCGACGACCATATATATATATATAGGTACAAAGGCCTACTAAATTATACACGGATAGGATCCATATGGTTTTGGCACCACATTTTTGATGAGCTTATGCAGTTTACATGGCGGCCATTTTTGGGTAGTGAGATATGGAGGGCGGATTAGCAGCTACACTGGGCTAGAGTGGAGATGTGGTTGTTCGACAAGTCTGGCTTGGTCCAAGACATAGTGGGAGACATACCATTGTATCCTTAGATGACACGAGAGGAGAGACTTTGGGGCCCGATAGCGAGTCCATTCGAAGGCAGGACCAATTTTTAGATAGCATCATACTTGGTTTGGGATGAGCGGCTCGGGGCAGGAGAGGATCCAGGGATGACAGGAGGATACAGGAGCTGGTGGGAGGGACATTTTCTAGTGCGCGTTACTATTCCTGGGGTTCTGGAGGATGATGAGCTACAGGTGACAGTAGATCAGATAGTCGACGGAGAGGATGATGGACCAGGTGAGAGGGTTGTAGTTGCAATAGGGAGAGATACTGGTAGACATCAGAGGAGGGTTAGGGTGGTATGGAGGAGAGATCTTGAGCTGGGAGAGGGAAGGGTAGGAGAATTACTAACAGGAGAGGCTGCAGAGGGAGGGGTTGGTGGGGGAGAGGAGGTTGTACCCATGGATATTCCAGAGGCACATGTAGAGGGTAGGGGAGGAGTGTCATAGGCTGACTTTGATAGAGTCGAGTGGGAGAGAGATGCCACTTGGGTGAGGCTTCACTTCATCGAGGATGAGTTATAAATAGAGAGAGCTAGGAGGCAGAGGTGGAGTGGTTGTGGCAGGAGCTAGCAGATTTGATAGAGAGTCTCCATACAACGAGGATAGAGGTAGATTCTCTAAGAGAGGAGAGGGAGGAGCCTGAGCGGATGCTAGAGGAGAAATGGATAGGGACCACCATTAAGGCTTTGTAGGATGTTCTTCGCCGACAGGATGATGAGTTAGAGGAGTTGCAAGGCCAAGTACAAAGGGCAGAGGCAGATGTGACACGACTGCATGGGGAGAGGGATGCGACCCGTCAGATTTTGATCCCTGTAGGGCTTGGGCAGATGTATTATGACATGATGCAATAGAGGGCAGTTCAGGAGGTGGGCTACTATAGGGGGCTATACCATGGAGCAGTACTTGCAATGCAACAAGCAACCTTGTACACTGAGAGTGTCCGATCCCATAGGACACAGAGTCAACAACCCACACAAAGCCAACAAACAAGTGGATCAGTGGGTTTTAGGTCACCTAGAGGAGGGGGAGCACGAGGATCAGGGGGATGAGGAGTAGAGGAGGGGGATGGAGTGATAGGGGGAGAGATAACTCCATTTTGGCTCATGTATTATATTTTGACCCTTTGGGGTGATCAGTGTATTATGATAGACATATTCATCTTTTTGAGCTTATATATATATGATTTGCAGCGACGGATGATGTATGTACTTTATTATGATGGACTCTATTTATTATTTTGTGATGTGATGCATGGATGATGATTATGGATATATTGTGCTGACCTATCTATGATGTAGGGTGGATATTTATATATGTATGCTTATGATATGTTGTTGACATGTTTATGGATGCAAGACGAGTGATCATGTTTTGATGTTCATATATGTTGTATATGAGGATGTTTAATGTATGATGAAAATGCAATGCAATAGTAGATGTAGATGCAAATGATTTATGATAAATGATTAATTAGCCTAGATGCAATCTATATGTGGAATGGATGATGAATGTAATGCCACCTACATAGATATTGCAATGTAAAATGATCAATGCTATGCAAAATGATGCGATCTAAATGAATGAATAATGTAATCTAAGAGAATAAATTAATTCCATCTAATATGAATGGATAATGCAACTTAAATGATGTATGCAATGCAATATAAATGCAATGTATGTAGTAAATGCTTGTGAAAAATGACAATCTAAGTGAGTAGTGTAATGAAATCAATAGATAATGTAACCCAAATGGATAGATAGCGAAATCTATATGAATAGTGAAATGAATGATACCACCTAAGTGGATAAAATGAATGGATAATGCAATGAGTGAATATGCTGGTAGTAATATAATGATCTTAGATAGAAAATAGAAGAATAAGGGATAGTGGGGGGGGAAATTGAAGATTCCATGGGATTATTAGATTAGGACTTTATGGAATGATGGTGAGAGTTGTGTACAAAAGATGTGGAGAGGCAACCTAGTTTGATATTCCCCTAGGTAACCCGTACCACTGATTATAGGAATCAGGATGCCATGAGAAACCCAAGGCATGGATTGACTCATAGTCAAACAGGAATTCCTTACACACAGCTATGCAAGTGTTGAGGAACACTGATACAAAGTTGTGGGTACGTGCAAGGAAACCTTCAAACACACCGATACCTCTTGTACACGAGAAGGTAAGTGTTGATAAACACTAGTACCAGGTTGTCGGTTCATATAAGAGAGATCCAAAACACACCATGCTATGAAAATATACCCTAGTATGCACCTATTGTAAACATACCTAGATATGGAAGATCCAGGCAGTCGTAGATAGATGCAGTCATAGGGAAAAAGATGCAAGTCCAAATGAAAATCCAAGAAATCAATAAGTCACTCATTCATGACCAACTGACGCCTCTTGCCAAGAGTAGGATTAGGATGGAGGATTAAACTGCCAGGCAAGAGAAGGATTCATACCTAGGGAAAATGATAGGGTGGGTGGATTTTGGATTAGGCAAGTGATCAGATGACCTTGAAGTTTAACTTGCGGACTTGGGACTGACCTCAAGACTTGACGAAACTCACACAGAGGCACAAAAGCTCAATTTGATGGGACAATCTATATTCATGATTTAGGTGAAGGCTCATCATCATACACATGAATTATTCCAATTGGGGGGGCGGGGGGCAGTGGAGGAATGTCATGATGGGTGAATTGGATAGTGAGGATGATGGAGTACTGACCTGATAGACAATGGATCTATATTATTCACTAATGGATGAATTGATTTTTCTTCACTTATTTTTTTTTTGTGTCACAAGGTGCCCGTTTACCAGGTTTTCACCAGAGTGGTGATCTTTTTCACATTTTTTAGTATTTTTCGACAATTGACGACTTTCTTTGGACTAGGCATAGAACGTTTTTAGGTGCATGATGTTCATTGGATCATCCAAAGGATTTATTGCAAGAGTAGCCAATTGATGGGTCACCGATCCATATTTTGTTGTGATTACATATGGTTCAAGCCAATTAGGCTCAAACTTGCCTTTCTTTTCTCTTTCTTGAAGGTTTTTCTAATTTTCCATGAGGACAAGATCACCAATTTCAAATTCATGGGTTATGACCTTCTTGTGGTAACTCATGTGTAGGCAATTCTAATATAGTCAGAGATGGTTCAAGGCCTTGAGGTGCCTTTCATCCAACAGTTCTAGCTCTTGTAGTCTGGCAGTTATGTATTCTTCGTCTAGTAGGATATTATGCAATGACACCCTTAGAGAGGGGATCTCAATCTCAAGAGGGAGGCTGACTTCAGAGCCAAAGACAAGGGAATAGGGGGTGGCACCTGTGGGTGTGTGGATGGAGGTGCGGTAGGCCCACAAAGAAGGGTGGAGTTAGAGGTGCCAATCATGACCAACTTCATTGACCATCTTTTTGAGGATTTTGATGAGGGTTTTGTTAGAAGCTTCAACTTGACCGTTACCTTGTGGGTAATATGGGGTGGAGAAGCGATGTTGGATGTCGCATTTCTAACAAAGTTATTTAACATCTTGGTTTTTGAATTGTCTGTCATTATCTATAATGATAACTTTTGGGATCCCATATCGATAGATCAAGTAGTTTAGGATGAATTTGGATATCTGCTTACTAGTGGTGAAGGTAAGAGGGATGGCCTCTACCCACTTGGTGAAATATTTGGTGGCGGTGATAATGAATTTATGACCGTTGGAGGATGTAGGGTGGATTTTCCCAATGAGATTGAACCCCCACTGTGAGAAGGGCTAGGGTGTAATGAATGACTACAATTCTTGTGATGGCGCATGGATCTTATCGCCTTGTTGCTGGCAAGGGATGCATTTCTTCATATAGTTATATGCATCTAATTCCATTTTAGGCCAGTAATATCCTATTCTCAAGAGATTTTTAGCCAAGGTGAGACCACTTGAGTGTGCCCCACAGATGCCTTCGTACACTTCACGTAGTGCCCATTCAGCCTCTTGTTTATCTAAACACCTTAGGAGGGAACCATCGAAATGCCTTCTGAATAAGGTGTCTCTGAGGATAGTGTAATGAGAACATCGGCGGATGAAGGTTTATTGTTGGGTTTTGGTGAGGTGTGGGGGAATGGTGTTATGTTTTAGGAAAGTGAAGGTATCTCGATACCGGGGGATTCGGGACTAACGAGTATGCACACCATTTCAGATTTTGATAGATCATATGCTGGTATGAATAATTGCTCAACCAAGAAATCACACTTCTGACTATGTGCTGACATCTGAAGGAGGGAGCCAATGGTGGCCATTTCATCTGCAGCTATGTTGTTTGTTCGTGGGATTTGATGAAACTTGATTGTTGTGAAATGATGCTTAAGATCTTCAACCATGCTACGATAGGGAAGAAGTTTGTCATCTTTTGTTTGATATTCATCATTGACTTGTTTTATGACAAGTTGGGAATCACCATAGACTTGCAATTCCCCTATCTTCTATTAGATAGCCAAGCATAGTCTGGTAATCAGTGCCTCATATTCTGTGATGTTGTTGGTACATGCAAAGTCTATCTTGTATGACTTTGGGATGCAATCTCCTTGAGGTGTGATCAATAGTATTCCCGACCCCAATCCAATTTCGGTGCAAGAGCCATCAAAGTACAACTGCCATGTGAAGGATGTGGTGACAGTCATTATGAATTATTTGGCAATTTTGTAAGGATCAGATGTTCACTAGGAAGTGGAGTGTCAGCCAATTGGTTTGTGATAACCTATCCCTTGATTGGTTTTCTATCTACATATTCAATGTCAAACTCACTTAACAACATGACCCATTTAGCAGTTCTACCAGTGAGGGCAACTTTTGACAAGAGATATTTAAGAGGGTCAATCTTAGAAATCAATTTTGTTTTGTTGTTTAACATATAGTGTCAAAGTTTCTATGTACTAAATACCAATGCCAAGCATGCTCTTTCAATGGTGGTATAATTGAGTTCATACCCCACTAGTGTTCAAATGATGTAGTATATGACATGTTCCTTTCCTTGATCATCTATTTGTGCCAATAATGCTCCCAATGCCACTATAGTAGCACATATGTACAAACTAAGAGGCTTTCCCAGAGTAGGAGGCATAAGAACTAGAGGTGACACGAGATATTCTTTGAGTTTTTCAAAAGCCTTTTGACACAAGTAGTCCCATTTGAATTTTGCGTCTTTGCATAACAACTGTGCAAATGGATGGTATTTATCTGCAAGCTGTGAGATGAAGCACTTGATAGATTGGAGTTTCCCCTGGAGGCTGCGTAGTTGTCTGAGGATCTTTGGGGGAGGCATTTCCATGATGGCTTTCACCTTTGTAGGATCAAACTCAATGCCTCTGTGAATAATAATGAAACCTAGTAGTTTTCCCGATGTGACACCAAAAACACACTTCTTAGGATTGAGGCGCAACTTGTATTTTTCCAATGTTTCAAAGATCTGCCTTAAGATAGGGATGTTCTCTTATCTTGTCTTTAATTTTCCTAGAAGATCATCTACATAGTCCTCCATGATTTTGTGCAAGAGGTCATGAAAAATTATTGTCATTGCACATTGATATGTGGCTCCGATATTTTTGAAGCCAAAAGACATGACCCGGGAACAAAAAGTTCCCCATGGTGTTGTGAACATAGTTTTGTGTTGATCTTCCTGCGTGATCTTGATCTGATTATATGTAGAAAATCCATCCATACGCGATAACATCTCAAGTCCCACTGTGAGGTCCACAATCATGTCTATGTTGGGGAGCGGGAAATCATCTTTAGGGAAAGCCTTGTTTAGATCTCAGAAATCAGTACATATGCGGATGCCCCCAACAGGTTTGCCGATAGGTACAATGTTGGATACCCATTTAGGGTAGTCTATTGGTTTGATGAATTCTGCATCCAACATCTTTTGGAGCTCCTCTTTGACCAGGAGTGCAATATGTGTATGCATCTTGTGCAACTTTTGTTTTCAGGTTTGGCATCTAGATAGACAACAATATTATGAACGACCAAGTCAGGATCTAGACTTGGCATGTCAGCATAGGACCATGTTAATTTGATTTTTGTCTTTGTGAGGAAATTAATGAAGTCCTATTTCTCTTGATTTGTGAGGGACTTGGCAATGAGCACGTTTTTTGGAATGTCTTTGGTGCCCATATTGATACTGTGTGTTTCCTCTATTAACAAATTTGACCTGTCCTGTGGAAGATGACCAATGGTAGGGAGGTCAAGTCCCTCATCCTCAAGTGCCTTTTCCAAGATTTTAATTTCAGATATGCCCTTTGTTTTTACTTTTTGCTCATCCAAAGGTGTCTCAGAGAAGTTTTTACCTAGGGAATCATGTTTTTTCTTTTTATTATATTTTTTGTGACTAGGGGCATTGACCTAAGTACCAAAGTATCCCTTTTCATGTAGTTGAATCCCATGTACTTTGTTGCAGTCTTCCAAATTTTGCATAGTTAGAGTAATGAGAGTGTTATCATTGATGCATATATCTAAAGTGGGTTTGTCTCATTGGCCCCAGTCTATGAGTTCAAGATGGACAAGATGTAGCTCATGTAAAATGAATGGGGTTATGGGAGTGATGGTGTTGATGTGGGTGTCAAAGATGATGCCATCTTCATATTCAAAAGGCATTTCATGGAACTCCTCTTTGTCAAAGTCTTCAATATCCAAAGAAGGACTTAAAGGAGCACCAGTGATAGTGATCTTAGGCACTGGAGTGTACCCCAAGCCCCTGTTATACTTGTAAGTGATAGGATTTATGGGTTCTTTTCTTCCTTTCTCCTCTGGTCCCAAGTCATGTCCTTTGTAACCCATTTTTATACTATAGCTGATGCCTTTGGATACATTTTTTAGGCATTTTTTCTCGGACTTCATCTTCTTCCCAATACAACCATGAAGAGACATATGTGTCGAGGCTCTCCTCATCAAGTGGGCCCCATTTCTAAAAGGTGGTATCTTTGAATTGTATAACCAATTTTTGTTCTTTTTCGAGTTCTTTTGGTTTGGAAAATGACTTGGGAGATAAGGGGAGGTTGCCTATTAATAAGACATTCTCCAATTTTTATTGTCCACAACCATTATCTAGGATCTTGATTTGTGGGTTTGCATGGGATGAGGTGGAGGCAACATTTGATGTGTTAGATGGATGAGTTTGAGAGGGGTTTATTTAGTGGGCAATGATATGGATGCTTCCCCTCTAAGATATTGCAATATTGAAAGGGTTGTGGATCACCTTTGATAGTGATCTCTCCTCCATTGAAGGGGAATTTGATGCATTGATGATAAGTGGAGGGTACGACTTGCAAGGAGTGAATCCATGGGTGACCACAAATAATATTGTAGGGGAGATCGAGATCTAGGACTTGGTAAGGGGTTTCAATTGTGATAGGGCCCACTTGAAGAGGTAAGATGATCATGCATTTAGAAAATCTTTCTGCATCATCATATGCTTTTATTGTGATTCTTCTTGATGTATCTACCAGGTCCTCAGAAAGTCCCAATTATTTTATTAGCTTGTATGTACACAAATTGAGTTTGGATCCTTCGTCTATTAGGATACGGTTGACCTTGTGCTTCTGGATAAGGGATTTAATGTGCAAAGGTTTATTATGGTCTTCATCTAAATGAGCATCATTGGAAGTGAACACAAGGTGCTATTGGGTAGCAAGGTTTCCAATGAGAGCTTGAAATTGGGCAGCATTGATATTATCGAGAACACGAGACTCAAGGAGGGCTTGTTCCAAAATTTTCTTGTGGATAGGGGAAGTATTGAGAATTTCTAGGATGGAGATCTATGCGGGGGTCTTCCCAAGTTGGCCAGTGAGGTCATATCGGTGGGTGGAAGACATGGGGGTGGGATTTGGTGGGGGAGGGGATCCTTGAATAGTGGCTCTGCCTCGACAGGTGGTTACATTGTAGTCATTCTAATAGTGGTAAGCAAAAGGTGTAGTGCCTTGAATGACTATCTTAGCAGGGCTAGGTCTATTTTGGGAAGGGGGAGGGTTGGCTCCTTGGATAGTTATGATGTTGACATGGTTGTCTGAAGGCTCAATGCGACCTACTAAAAATTCAAAGCTTATTATATGATTAGTGTATTGATAGTTCATAGCGTTAGATGATGATCCTTTTCCTTTATCATGTTTTGGGAAGGGTTCTTGGTATATTTTGAGTTTGTCATTGTTGTTACCAGGTTTGAATTTGCTACCTCAATCTCACCTCTATCAATGAGATCTTGTATGTAGATTTTAAGCTTCATGCACTTTCGTGTATCATGCCCCTTGATACGATGATACTCACAATACTCATTCTAATTATAGCACCCAGGTTTGGGTTGATTGGGGTTGAATGGGCGAATAATCGGGAAGACAACTATTCCTGCTTCGACAAGCTTTGGAAACACTACTTCAATGGGCTCGACAAGAGGAGTGAAATATCTTGGAGTCTTGTTATTGGATCAGGGTGGTCGCCCCTGGACTGAGACATTGTTATGAGGATTTTGAGATTGATTTGATTATTTTTATTGTTGAATTGATGATTGGTGGTGGTGGGATTTGGAGGAGCAACCACGGTCTGGACCCATTTTGCATCAGCCACACCATCATTGACTATGTTTTTGTTTTTGGACTAGAATTTTGGTTTATCATTATGATAAGAGGAAGAATTTTGACTTGATTTTTGGTAATGTTTCAAGGTTCCTTCATCTAATAAGACATGTTTGAGGGCTAGGCCCTTATCAGTCAATTTTTGGAAATATTTAATACATTGAGATGCCAGAGGCCTTGATAGTTCAGGCACCAAATTCTTTTGAAATAATTCAATTTGGTGTTTTGTACCATTGGAATTTCTTGATGAGATGTCGCCATCTTTGCAAGAATTTAGCAAAAGTCTCTCCAAGCCTTTGTTTCATGTTACAAAGGTCCATCATGGAAAAGTCATTAACCATGTTGTAGGCATAGTGAGCCACGAACTTCTCTGCTAAGTCCAAGAAGGAGGTAATAGAACCTTGAGGTAAGGATAAGAACCATGCAAGAGCATCTCCCATGAGACTCTTGGGGAAGAGCCTTTGAAGGTAGAAGTCACTATAGGAGACTTCTTGACATAAGATGTGAAACTCACGAACATGGTCTTGGGGGTCCCCTTTGCCCTCATACTTCGTGAACTTAGGGATCTCAAACCCTGGTGGGTATGGTGAAACTGATATAGATAGGTCATAAGGACAAGGACGAGGAAAAAATTCCTCAAACAAGTAAGGTTTACTTTTGTTAGTCCCTGCCTTCATGTCATTGATAATGTTTTTCATGTCCTGAATTTCTTTAATGAGGTCTTGTTGTGGATTTTGGACATGATGAATTGTGTTTTTCCCTAGAATCGGATGAGTCATGGAAGGTCCACCCCCACTAATGTATTGATATGATGAGGAAATGGGGATGTGAGATGTGATGACCGATGTCACACAGACTTGAGTGACAGTCGGTTGTGACCCACAAATTTTTGTGATAGGAGGAAGTGAGGCTCAAATGAAGTTAGTGACATTATTGATAGGAATGGAGGATTGTGGAATAGAAACGTATGGCCAAGTAGAAGAAGATGGCACAAAGGTATGTTGGGGAATAGTTGATATCAAATTTTATAGTGGCATAGATGCTAAGAAGGAAGAAGGCAGAATGGAGACCACGGGGACAGATGCCACATGTGCTATTGATTGGGGTTGAATGATTGGAGGGGGTGCAATTGATTGAGTTTGAATAATGGGTGCGATGGTATGGGTAGGAGCAAGGTCTCCTTGTGGTTGTTGACCAAGAGTGGATCTATCAAAATAGGGGGGAGTTGAGCTCCATTTTCAAGGAGAGTCTTTAGAAGAGCACTAGGATTGTGTCGGATAAATTTCTCCAACATTTCTTGATTATAAGAGTCTTCTAAGAAAGTTTGTAATTCCGTAGAGAGTTCATCTTGATCAACCATATTAGCATCTTGTGGTTGATTTTGAATGCTGGGTTGCACACTTTGTTTAGGATCTTGTATAAGGTCTTCATATAGGACACTAATGTCTGGTATACCATATTGTTGTTCGGCCATATTTTTCTTTTGAGATCAAGTTGTGACCATACAAGAACAACCTTAGAAAAGATTGATTGGAGTGGGAAGAAATTTGATGAAAGGACTTAGCGAGGATCTTGGATTTTGGGATTTTATGAAATTGGATTTGGTTGATTGGTAGAGTCCTTGGATTATGACACGGGTTTGATTAGGATTGCACCTTAGTCCTTGGATGATGATTTTAGGTGGGAAATGTTGATGAAATGACAAGCAAGGTAATGACCAAGTTGGGTAAAATTTAGACCTTGGGATGATGATCAAATTATTTCTTCTACTAAGGGTTGCCTAATGATCCTAAGTGAAACAAAGACGTGAGATAAGAATATTGATTGACTCAAAGGATAAGGAAAAGTTACTTGGAGAGGATTCTTCTTCAAGCACAAAGACAAGTGATTGATTGATTGAGGATGAGGTCTAAATGAAACTTCACAAGGCATAAAACCTTAATGTGAGGTTAAATTGGATTAAAGGATGATTTGATTTGGATTTGAAAATTGATTTGATAATTGAAGGTGATTGATTTGTGGTCAATTGATGTGTTAAGTCCTTAGGAAAAGATTGAGGATGACTGATCGAAGAGAGATGGTAGTGATGATTAGAAGAAATTTTATGACAAGGCTATCCTTGGCATGAACATGACTCAATAGATGATTGGTTCGAATGGCAAGTTGTATGAAGGGATATGACCACCCTGATTCTGATTATAGTTGGTGATTAAAAAAACCTGAACCTTGATGGAGGGCACAAACTCTTAATTCATCACTAGCATCAAACTCATTGCTATGACCATGGACGTAATTGTGGTAATGATGCAAGAAGGTCCTATGTTTAAGCAAGAGTTTGCGGTTTGTGTACCAAATTTTTTGATGTCTAATAAGTTGTGCTTGTATGAGTTTCTTCTTCTTGATAGGTCGGTGGATTGACTTCTTGGGATGCTTATACAACTTGGGTTTATGAAACATGAGACAGACGGAGTTTTGAGGGAATTGGAACTTTGTGTGGAAGACTACTAGGATGTGACTTGGGTATGACTTATGATTGGAATTGTGACTAGGACTTTGACTTGGATGATTGTTTGTTTTTAGACAAGTGTTTTGCAAAGTGTTTGAGGATAATGATGTGTTTAGTCTACTCTTGGCAAGTAAGTGTCAAGCAAAGCAAACCCAATAATCAAATAAATTTTAACTCAAAGACACTCATGCTCATATACAACATTTCTAGGGCTAGCAAGGACAATAGTCATTGGATCCCAATTGGTTTTCTAGCTACACTTGCCCAGAGTGGACACTTAGATTCTTGACCCCACTGGCTCCCCTCCATGATAGTCACTTCTTCAGGGCAGCCAAGCATCAATTCCCATGAAAATTTCTCATGACGAACTTTGTGTCTCTACTAAGGGTCGTAAAAATATGGGCGGCTTCAGAGGTTTGACCTCTTGCACCAATGGCTAGAAGGTTTTTGGCCAGTATTCACAAGGTGTTTAGTATGGCTTCCCGTTAGGAGCTACCCTTTGCAGTTGCGTAAGCGCAATTGAGGCCTATAAACCAACAAAGCACCAAGAACTTAGTAGTCACCCAAGCGTGATTGAGATCTCTAGGATCTTACTAAGCACCCAATGTGAGAGTGAACTCTCATATAGCTCCAACCATTGAGTCTTTCGATCTCAATAGCCTATTTATTATATTGAGTTGGGAACCCCAGGTTCGGGTGTACTCACTTGGGTCGTTCCCCTCTCACTGACTCTAAGAGCAACTCGGGAGGGCAGGCCCGCTAAGGGTAAACATACAATAAACATGAAAAACTTGGAGGGTCTAGATTTTTGATCGTCTAGATAGATGAGGGAATACTCTCCTACCTTCATGCTTTTCACAAACATGAAAAAAATGATTTATTTACCCCCTAATTAAGTCTAAGTGCCTAAAAAATGAAAACACAAGGTTTAGTTGAATTTCCAAGGCAAACTGCAGAAAATCAGATTGGTAGTTTTTTTTTTTTTAAAATTATTATTATTATGTCTTGGACAATTGGATAAAGCTGCAAAAATCATAAAAATGTAATTAGTAGACACAACTTTGCAGAAACAGTGCACACGCTAATCTACAGACAACCGCGCTGAAATGCTTGCATATGTGCTAAAGTGGGCTGAAAGTAAAAAAAGGAAATGCAAGAAAAATTCAGAGACCAAAAGAAAATGATGATTTATACTTGAGAGGTCACGCTATTTTGATTCAATCGCACTGAAGCACTTGCGCTTGCGCTAAAACGTGAAGAAATCCAAAAATAGGTTAGCAGTTAGAAAATTCAAATTTTCAAATTAAAAAATGGGCGAGATTTTGTCAGAAATGGTTGTGCTAATATAATGATGGTCATGCTGAAGCGCGAGCGTACGCGCTGAAATAGGTAAGCACAGACAACAAAGATTAAGAATTCAAAAATTTGAAACTAAGAAGGAAACTTGGTAGAGCGCCCACGCCATTCACAGGGCGCTCGTGCTAAAACGAGACTACCAAAAAATAAATAGTAGTTATGGCAAAATTAACTATTTTTTTTTGTTTTTTTGGATGTTTGACTTTTTAGTATTTTTTATTTATTTTAATGGTAAAATAGAAAGAAGAATAAGAAAGAGTGAATTTTGTTAATATAAGTGACAAAATCCTAAGAGAGGACATGTTGTTCCCGAAGCGCTCGCGCTGATGTGCAGACTTGCAGAGAAGCGGTTAAAGAAATTTGAATTTCTAGCGCTCGTGCTAAAGTGCGTGTGCACGCGCTGAACTTGAGTCAGTCGTGTCAATTTGTAGACACTCATGTTGTTCTGATACCTACGATAAAAAACTCACAAAAAACTCGACAAATAATAAATTCCAGGGATGTGGGTCCCACCGGGCGTGCCAAAATGAACCAAGGGAAAATATCTTGATGCAAGGTTAGATTGTTAATTCAAATCAAAGCACAAAACATAGAAATAAAAGACATAAAACTACAATCTATTATACCTTGACAAGAGAGTTCTCTTGTTCCTCCGATTTGGATTCTTGATGAAGCCAAGAATGCGCCTCTCCTTAGCTTGATTGAATTGGTCCAAAGTAGATATGTAGTTGGCTCTCCAAATTGTGCACAAATGAGGATGGAGATGGATAGATGGATGGAAGAGTGAAGTTGCGGATGAGGATCAAAATGGCTAAGTATGCAAGTGGGGATGATTTGGCTAGAGTTTGGGTATTTAGATGGATTTCACTAAGCAAATTAGTAGCATGCACTTACAAGATTTGGAGATGAGAAACAAGGGGATGGAGTCCTCAATTTATAGGAGGAGAGGAGGAGAAATGGAGGGCTAGGATTGACCCAAGATGAAGGGTCAGGATTTCTTGTGAGCCCACACATGGCCCAAGAGGAGGTGATAAGACAAGTGTGGAGACCAAAAGATATGCCTTAAAGGAATTTCTTGTCTCCACACCCCTTAAGGCTCATTGGGAATACTTCCCAATGTTCCTAGGAAACAAAAAGGAATAAAATATTCCTTGAGGGATGGGAATGATGAATTAAAAGTTCTTCAAAAAGGATGATCATAAAGATTGGAGGAATAAGGAGGAATTAAAAATTCCTTGGAGGATGGGATGCCTAGAGTAATGTGATATTTTTAAAATATCACATTCACCTAGCAAAAGAGCATTTAAGGAAGGTGGTTGGATGGAAGGGACAAGGAATTGACTTTGTGGCTAAACATGATGATTAGCCACTAGAAACTCATTAGGAGAGGGATTAGAAGAATGATTAGTTGGGATTAGGGTAGATAAGATTTGTAGGAGGATTTGACTAGGAGAGAGAATGAGTGGAGGGAATTGAAAAATAGAGGAATAATGATAAGTGAGATTAGGGAGCTTATAGAAGAATTCATTAGGTTAATGATGGATTAGGAAAAAGGTGATTTGTAGGAATCACCTAGCTTAATTAATTAATTAAAAAGGAGGAATTAATATTAGGGGTTTTATAGAAGAATAAAGGTAGATTGATTTATTAAATAAATCAATCAACAGACTATAGTGACAACATTATTTTTATATCTAATTAATATTGAGAAGGAGTAGGAATTGGCACAATTAATAAATTAATTATGCGAGGAACTTACATAAATTAAAATAATTAATTTAAGTGTCTACAGTAATTAGACCCAAAGTGGTATAAAATATACATTTACTAGACAATTCCAAATGAAAAGGTTGTGGCCCATATATAAGATAGCTATAATGCATCTCTATAGACCAAATGTTTGACTATAACTGATTTTTAGTTAGAAATACTTAAATTCACTTGTGCTAATAGGTTGGCCTGATAACTAATATAATTAATTTATCATTTGTTTCAGCTCAAACTTAAGTCATTAGTTACTCTCTACATTTCCTTTCCATATTTGGGTTTGCTTCTTATTATCAGTTCTACATTTGTCTATTTATGTTGATTATTACAAATTTTACACCTTTTAGCTGAGTTTGTTGCATTTCAATATCCAATAAATCAAATCAATAAGAGAACAATAAAATCACAGTGCTCAGTTGTTCCAAGGGTTTGTATTTGGGCCTATTGTTTGTCCCTCAATGCAATTGATGGTATTAGATTTAATTCCTAGCTTGTGCATGTTAGACTAGTGAGTCTCATTTCTCAACATTACATTTTGGTGTTCACCCAACTCTTTTTAAAATTGTATTACTTTTGATTTATAATTTCATATCTAATTTTTGCATTTAAATTTATATGGATTTATTCATTTTTTATTATTTTCTTCTTTAATCACATTAATGCTTCATTTCTTGCATTGGTTAATATACCATTGTTGTTGCATTTTAATTCTAAAAAGCTCAAAAAAGTTACATGCATTGGCATGTCTTTTATAATATTAGTTTGCATTGTATTAGTGTCTTGGATGCTTCATTTTATCATATTACATCATTTAATTGCATTAGTTTTAAACACCAAGTTTTTGTTTTCTTATATTAGAACAAAACTTTTAAAAAAATCAAGATCTCTCTTGAAGAAAATCAAGCTCATCCAACCATATTGGATCTTTTTTCAGAAGATTTCTCTACTTTAAACAAGAAATTTAGTAACAATGACTTTGATATGTTAGATGAAGCCCTTTATTATCTCCTCTACATCTCCCAAAACTCATCCCCCTCACTCAAAAGGACACTGTGATGCACGACAATCCCCATCATGAAGCTTCAATTTCTGTTCACTCCAAAATCAATCCTATTCATGATATTTTTTTTGAGAAACAATTGATATGATTGACAATCCCCTTTATGAAGATTTACCTCCTATTCATTTTTATTTTTTTGAATAAAAGGGGTAAAAAATTTATTGAAAATTTTAACAGGAGAATTACAGAGAGAGTCGGAGCCTCAAGGCCCCAGACACAAGCCACAAAACCAACCCCAACTTAACCAACTTCATAACCCTCCATGTGCTTAGTAAGAATCGTCTGCAAGTCCGGGCTGTAATCCCCGGAGAGATGTTCCAAACTTCAAATTTCCAATTACTATCATGATCTGAAGCCCACTTGGCCAAGCAATCAGCTGCTCTATTCCATTCACGAGGGATGTGGATGAAAGACACTTGTTCCATTAAAGTACTAATTTGGAGAATCTGCTGGACAATCCCAGCCAAATGCCACTGAATCCCACTAACCTTCTGATCATTCAACAAGTTAACAATAATTTGTGAATCCGATTCACAAATCACCTTCCTTCGACCCAACTCCCAAGCCCTCTCAGTGCATAAAGAATCACAAATCCCTCCATAATGTTATTAGACTGCCACCCTTTATGAACTGAAAAGAGGAAAACAACCTCCCCCCTGCTGTTCCTACCAACACCACCAACTCCAGCCGGGCCTAGGTTCCCCCTTGATGAGCCATCAGTGTTAACCTTGAGAATCCCTTCTAGGGGGCGAATCCACCTTCCCACCCTTTGTACCTTCTTCATAGCCCGTCTACCTCTCCTGACACAAGCTGAAACATGAGACAACTCCTGTAGGCCAAACCTACTCACCATATCTACCTTGTCTCTACTCTAGAGAAAATTCACCTCACATTTAGCTTCCATTGTCTCCTGGATCATAGAAATGATCCTATTCCAAACTTGTTGAACAAACAATCTATCCTCATGAAAGATCCTCCTGTTCCTCTCGAGCCAGATCTGTCATAGAATGAAGATGGGCCCAATATACCAGACAGTCTGGAGGAAGGGGGACAAGATAGGAGGTCTGCCCAAACTATTCCAGAACTCTACTAGAGAATCTGCATGGACACAAGGATGCTTCCATGCCCCCCACCAATAATGCCAAATAAGCTGGGAGAAATGACATCTAAAGAATAGGTGTGAGGAATCTTCTTCCCCATAACCACACAAAACACAGATAGAGGGTCCCAGAAATCCCCGCTTGCAGATATTGTCCCAAGTTAGACATCTATTCAAAGCCAAAGTCCAAGTGAAGCAATTACACTTCGGCCAAGAAACATTATTCCACACCTGTTTCCAATAGCTCACCTCTCTTCCCTCAAGTCTTCGGTTCAACAATTCCTGGTATCCATTGGCCATAGTAAAAGTGCCCATAGGATTTGGAAGCCAAGCAAGGCCATCCCTACTCTTGAGGGAGCTACAATGTCTACTCGCCAAAATGCCCTGCAACTCAGCACACTCCTCCTCCATCTCAACAATCAGCCACTCAATAGGGACCTTCCACCGCTCCAACTCCAGCCGACCACACCTATAAGCAACCTTAAAGTCACTCACCCTTGACCATCTTGCCTCCAAAAATATTTGGCACAGATTCCCAAGGTTAGGAAACTGGTCCACGATGGGAGGATATCCATCCCAAGAGTCATTCCAGAAAAAGACCTCTTCCCCCCTTTTGCAAATCCAAAAAAGTCCATCTTTAATGAGAGAGGCCCCCGTCTTGAGAGTATTCTAGATCAAAGAGCCCTTTCTCTCCAGTGGATATCTAGGGATTTCCTCCATCGGGATCCTCTGCATATATTTGATGGCTAGAATCCTAGCCTAGTCGTGATCTTGCTCAATACACCACCTCCAGTAAAGCTTAGCCGCCAGCGCTTCCCCAAAAAGAACAGACTATCTTAAACCAAGCCCCCTCGACTGTTTTGGGCTACACACCAAGTCCCAATTGACCAAACTCCATTTGGAAGAGGAAAGATTGCCTGCCCATAAAAATTGCCTAGCCAGAGAATCCAGTCCCTTCAGGAACCACTTAGGAGCTACATGAAGCATACATCGGTAGATCAAAAGAGCCTGAACCACCAACTGAATCAGTTAAACCCTTCCAGCGAAGGATAGCCATCTATGAGTCCAATGTTCAACCTTCGTGTGAAATTTATCCAAGATACCCTGCCAGGTCTCCCGAGGAGGGTTACCAGGAGAAATAGGAATACCCAAATAAATCAGGGGAGAAGCGCCAACTTGGAATCTCAAGATAAGGGCAATCCTTCTTTGAATAGCAACAAGAGTGTTGAAAAAGAGGATTGAAGATTTATCCTCTTTGATCAACTGGCTCGAGGCCGCAAGATAAACATCCAAGACCTTACGCAGATTAGTAGCTTCCCTGACCTGAGCAAGCCCCATAAGGGTCGTGTCATCCACAAAATGCAAATGAGATTGCGGCTGCAATTCATTACCCAATTTCCATCCCTGAATAATACCTAGCCCCACATTATGCTTGATCAACCTTCCTAGACCCTCAGCCAAAAGAATGAATAAATAGGGGGAGAGGGGGTCCCCTTGGTGAAGACCCCTAGAAGCACCAAACAACTCCGTATGGTCACCATTAATAAGCACAGAGAATGAAGTAGACATGACACAACTCATAACCCACTGGACCCACTCATCAGCAAAGCCAAAAGCCCTGAGGATCTTCTGAAGGAAGGACCACCACACTCTATCATATGCCTTAGCCATATCCAGCTTGATAAACATAGCTTTTTCCTTGGATGACTCCATAGAATGAATGGTCTCCGTAGCAATGATCACACCATCCAAAATTTGTCGCCCTTGCACAAAACCACTCTGCTCCTTAGAGATAACATTCCCTAAGCACTTCTTCAATCTATCCACTATCAGCTTAGATATAATCTTATAAATCACATTGCAGAGAGAGATAGGGCGGAATTGGCCTAACCTGTCAGCCCCCTCACATTTGGGGATTAGTGCGATGAACGTTGCATTCAACACCCTAAGCATTTGCTTATTCCTTTGAGACTCCTAGACTACATCCAATAGATCTAATTTGATAATATCCCAGAACTCTTGGAAGAATTCAACCGGGAACCCATCCGATCCAGGAGCTTTTCCTTTCCTCATGTGAAAGACAATCCTTTCCAGCTCTTCCATCAAAATAGGACACAAAAGCTTCTCATTCATCTCCCCTGTGACCAGAGAGGGAATGCAAGCAAGAACCTGATTCTCCGCCACCACTTCTCCCTGGGAGTCCTCCCTAAAGAGGGTTTGGAAGAAATGAAGCGACTCCCTCGAAATCTCCTTCAAGGATAGGCACTGCTCACCTCTATCGTTAACCAGAATAGGGATGTAGTTTCCATGTCTTCTTGCTTTCACTGAGTTGAAGAAGAAAGCGGTGTTCTTGTCCCCCTCCTTCAGCCAATCAATACGAGCTCTCTGCTTCCAATATATTTCTTCCCTAAGCTCCCATTCCTCAACCACCTTGATAGCCCTGTCCTCCTCCCTAAGCAAGTCATCAGACAACACCTGCTCTCTGATTTCACTAGTGATCCCATTCAGCATGCTTTGAGCAGCTTCCTTAGCATGAAAAATGTTCCCGAATCCTTGTCGGTTCCATCGTTTAAGCTGAAACTTAACAAATTGCAGTTGCTTGGCAAAAGAGTACATGACTGTGCAAAGGCCGGCCTCCCTTTCCTCCACCACTCCGCTACAAGAACCTATAGAGTAGGATCCTGAAGCCACATGAGTTCGAATTTGAAAGAAGGTGAGCGGGCTACCCGAGCCGAAGAAGACACCAACTTGATGGGCCAATGGTCTGACCCTCTCCAGTCTAGAATCTCAGAACTTGTGGACCACCCCCCCCCAATCCAAAAATTAGAGACCAAAAAATGATCCAACCTCTCAGCAATCCAGTACCCTCCCAACCTCCTATTGTTCCAAGTGAACAACCCATTGCCAGGCTTAATGTCAACAAGGTGCAACAAGGATATACTATCCTGAAAAAGGTAGTAAGAGGGTTCCAACCTCATAATCCCCCCCTTCTTCTCACTCAGCTCAAGGATTGCATTAAAATCTCCTGCCATAATCCAAGGGTGAAAGGGGGTCAATCTTCGTACACCTAAAATATGGGATCATAAGTTTTGCTTGCCTTGAAAATTAGTAGGGGAATATATGTTAGAAAACAAGATTAGTTCTCCAGTCTCGAGACTAGATATAACCCCATATACCGAAGATCTGGAGGCAACCCACTAGATAGGGCAAAATCTTAAAGGGTTCCAAAGACAGGCCACCCCTCCAGAAGATCCAGCTGCCCCAACACATTGACACTCGCCCCTCCCCCACAGCTTGGGCACCAGACCCATCATACTTTCTACAAAAAGTTTAGTTTCTTGCAAAAAGAAGACATCAAGTGAATGATTCCTAATCAACTCCCGAACAACTTTTTGTCTAGGGTCGCTGTTCAAGCCCCTCACATTCCAAGAAAGCACAATCATTTAGGAGGATTGGAAAAGTGAGTATCCAAAGTCTTCACTGACCCTGACTCAACCAAGTTCTCCCCCATCAATTTGATCTTCTCCAGATCTTTCTTTCTACCCACCTTTGAACTCTTCTCTGAAGCACTTTTCTTTATATCTTTCTGATACAAACCCAGGTGAATGGAAGGCTTATTACTTCTAACCCCAGCCAGTTCCATTTTCAGAGCTATCAAAGACCCCTCTCCCTCAACCGAGTTCACCTCAAAGCCTGGAGTGATTTCCAACTGGGCCCCTACTGGCTGATCCATCTCCATCTGCTGACTTCCAACCACAAGCAAGGCCTGGGTAGAATTCTCAATTACCCTTTCTGGGACCCCCCCTGAAGCATCTTGATCCAAAGGGGTAAACCCCAGATTTACTTCTTGATGGCTAAGGTCATCCAGGACTTCAAATTTGTTGAAATAATCCCCCTCCTGTCGCTCCTGTGAGGGCCTCTTTTATCCTCGGTTCCTATTCTTTGTCTTAACTGAGACAAACCCATCAGCACCGTCGCCCTCGACTGACATGGCAGCTTTCCCCTTCTCAGCCCTATCTAGGCTTGGGTCTGACTACTGAGGTTGGTGTACCACCAACTTATATCTAGAGAACTTACACTGTAAATGACCATACTCATGACATAGACGACATTGGAAAGGTAGAGTCTCATAATCTAACTGTTGAACCCAAGAATAAGAGCCTGCGCACATATCTATAGCATCTGGCAAAGGTTTACTAAGATCAATTTCAACACAGATATGCGCAAAGGTCATTACCTTTCACCCCAGAGTTTGTGTTGATGAACCCACAGGCCTCCCAAGCAGAGCGACAAGCATCTAGAGCACATCCTTCCGATAGCATTCCACCGGAAAATGTGGTAATCGAACCCACACTGGAACCCTATTTGGGAGCTTCTCAGAGGGATTAAACCCCACATGCCAAGGCTTGATGAACAATCCCACCTGGTTGTAAAAATAGGGGCCCCCTTCAAAGACCCTATTGCGATCCTCCATGCAATTGAAAGTAACCATGAAGTAGTTATTGGCCAACAACATGATCTCCATTTCCCCTTTCGGTGCCCAAGTCCTTTGCGCCTAGTTCTTTAAAAACTGCAAGGAAACCCTCATTACCAAAAACTTGCAGTATAGCGAGTGTTTTGAAAAATAATCAATGTCTTCCGCTATCATCTCAAGAGGAATAACCAACTTTGGCCGCTCGCTACATCTCTCCAGACAACCATTAATCTTCGTCATGCGAGAATTGGCACCACTCCCAAACCCTGAATCTGATGCATACAGATTATTGTTAAATGTCTTCATACTCTGAGGTGGGGGTTTTGAACCCACCGCAACATGAAAATCCAAGGCTGGAGCAACCTGTGAGGCCTCCCCACCAAAACTTGACATCAGAGCAAATACTAAAATGAGGATGCCTAAAAAAAACCACTCCCCAAAAGGCTGTTCAAAATGGCTCGGAGCCCGAGACACCACCTTACCCGAGCCCCACCGAAGGACAAAGTCGGTCGGCTCCCCAAGCTCATGGGAGACCCTCGAGCCACCCCCAGTCGGAGCCCCACCCGCAAGCCACCAAAACCCCATACCCACACCACTGAAACGCCACCCCTGCATCACCAAAGCTCCACCCCCGCATAGCTTCAGCCCCCCCAGCAACCCCCGCAACACCCCCACACCCCCTGCCGCTCGCAGCCCAACACCTTCTACCCTGCCAGACCCCCGACACCTTGCAGCGCCCTCCCCTACCGCACCAGCAGTGAGACCTCCCATGAGCTAGGGCCGTGAAACCCTAGCTCGGCCGCACACAGACTCCCAGACGCACGACATCTCCGTATCCTAAAGATCTTCACCTCCTATTCATTTCAATAACCTCCTTTCTAGAGATTATTCCCTAATAAACCATGCTTACCCCTCTCCTACAACTTCTCTTATTCGCAAGGAAGTTTGGGTGAAATAAGAAGATACCGTTATTATTTCCTTCAATGATATCTCTCTTGAAAATTAAGCATTAAATAACGATGACTCTTATCCCAATAATAATCTCCCCCATGAGAATGCTTTGGTGCAAGAGGAATATGACTTAAACTTTGATAGCCCAAAATTTGACACTTTGGTGGACATAGAGACCTATTCCTCGAGCCTAGAGACTATTTTTCTAATCAAGACATTTCAATACAACATCATGATACTAATTTTGTTGGAAACATCTCCCCCCAAATTTTTTTGAGAAAAGATGAAGATGAACACAATGGTGAAATTCATAAAAATAACCTAATGAAAGAGGATTCCTTTACCTCCCAAATGGACATGAATTAAGCTAATCAAGATATTTATCCTTCAACAATGATTAATACCTATTCATCTATTCATCATTTTTGTGATTTGCAGTATGCTTAAAATTTTAATGTTATTTATGAGAAAACTCCTTCCCCATTAGAGTTTCATATTCATTGCAATGTTGACTTTGAGATGCTTTCTAAACAAGGATATAATGGACATGATATTGGATGTAATAAAAATAAATTAAAGTACTTATAGATGATATATCTTATTATAAAGATGGTATAAGTTCCCTTACTTCTCCTTTGTCTACATAAATTACTTCACATGACATGACAATAGTGCCTAATCACTCTCCTTTCTTTAAGGAAGACCAAATTTTGTTAAGATTCCCAAGAGATCATGACAAGTTATTTCACCTTTGCAAATTAGGTAATTGAAGAAGGTGATCCTATAGATTTTTTTCCTTTTGTGCTTATCATCTCATTCATGGTCTTACTTTAATTGTCTATAAATCCTTTAAGAGATAAGTTAGTAAATGGTACCATTGTTATAACATGTTATATTCAACTTGTTCATCCAATTTCTCATATAATATTGGTGGCTATCATATTGCTCCTCACTATGTGACATTTGTAGCTTACCTTTTGGGGGCTTATTATCATTCATGGTAATGCAATTTCAAGTGCAATAACACTTAGGTAGAAATATAATAGCCTATTGTTTATTTTATCTTGTCTCTAGTTTGGTGGGGGGGGGGGGATAATTTTGAACCTTCCTCCTTCTTAAGGATATACTTTCTCTTTGTTGAAGTTGTGTCTTTTATAAGGATCTCTTATTTATTGTGGTAGTGTGTATCCCTACTAAGGATCCCCTCCCTCTTATTAGAAATTGTATCCTTGATAAAGATATTTTCCTTGTTTTAGAAGTGTGTATCCTTGATCAAGACCTCTTCCTTAGTGTTGAAAGTGTGCAATCCTTCGTCTAGAATAAATTAAAAACCTACCTCCTTTTTAATGATCCAATTTCCCTTTGTTTATTTGTATCATTTATTAGGATATCTTATTTATTATGGAGGTGCATTTCCTTGCTGAGGATCCTATCTCTCTTATTGGAAAAAATATCCTTGATGTGGATCTTTTCCTTGTTTTATAAGTATCCATAGTGACCATCCTTTCAAGTTGTGAAAAGCTTGTAGAAAAATTCATTATTACATTATGATCATATAATTACTTCTTCTTTCTCCTCTTCCATCATCTAACCAAAACATTCGCTATCCTTCCCCACCATATCTTCTTTCCATTCCCCTTCTTCAACATGAAATATACTCCAACATAATCTAAGCTCCGTTCCCAATCAAAAATTTTCTCTTATCTTCTCTAATGGGATACAACCCACCATATTATGGCCACCTTGACCAACATGTATTTGCATTATTCCATACAACACCATAAATTTATTTTTCTACATATATATTAGCACAAACAAAATCCATCTTTGCATTCACTCTCTTTTCCATATATATATTCACCAAATCATGGTTCTCAACATACAAATCATCATTCATAAATTCAAGAAATTATGGTTTTAATTCTTCGTCAACTATCACTACAATATTCTTCTTCTCATTGTCTATTGCAATATTTTTATCTTAATAAAATTCATTCTATTTTTCAACATAAAAATAATTTTTTTTATGGATTACGTCTTTCTCTTTCAATATTGCAACACCTTCTTCTCTCTTACTTTGACCATGGGGGCATCACTAGCTTGGCAATATCATATCACATGCGTTCATATTGGGGGGTTTAATATCCCAAAAATGAGGGTATAATATATTTCCTATCGGTGAAAATAGGGGGATTTTTAATTCGGACTATGAAAAATGCAATATTTGGCAAATATAGGGGGGCTTTTAATTTAGGTTATCTATTGGGAGGGGGTTGAAAAAAAGGATTCTAGAGAAATAGTTTTTGATAATAGGGGGATTCTTTAGTATGCCACAAACGCATGTGATATAACCCAGGTTCACTAAGTGAAGCCCCTGTGACTTTGACAAGTTTGAATACCTTCATATCCTCAAAAGGACTCTCATCTATTACTCCACTCACTTCTTTCTCATCATTAACCTCTACAAATTCACCTTTTCTCTCTTTTTCCATGCCATCATTAAGGCATAATGTTGTAATATTTCCTCTTTCCTTTTCACTTACGTACATAAATTCACTTACAAATGTATCTTTTTTAGAAAATTAATGGGGCTCCCTCATACCCATATTTTCCTCTTCTCTTCTCTTTTTCATTGCTACTTTGGTCTCTTGAATCCTCTCATCATTCTCCTTATTTGATTCATTCTATCCATGTACATTCTTTCTCTCTTGACAAGTATTAAAATTCGTAAGGGATTTCCCACAACCAAACCTAAACAATTCATCTTTTTCATCTTCATATAAAATTTCCAACTTGCAACAAAAATAACATTCTATTCTCTACCCAACAAATATTTTTAAAGAATACACCTCTCACTTCCTCTACATATTCTTCATTAGTGAAGGAACTATGTGCACCTCCTACCTAGCTTTAAATCTTATTGGAGGATGACAAAAATGCTCTCATAAAAATTTCATCCAACCCAAAGTCTTGGTGTAGATTGCCTTACCTTCAGTGATCTTTCTATACACTCAAGATCTCTTTCTCTAATACCATTGTATGTTGTCAATATCAAGGAGTCTTATCAAACTTCCCAATCTTGTAGCCATAATATCCCATCCCAAACACTATAAGGAATCAAAATATGAAAATTATCTTTATTTCAACCTTTATATATACATTCATTCAACAAGAAATAAAATTAAAAAAATTGACAACGATTCTAGGTACTTCATGCTTACAAGTCCTTAAAAATTCAAGCCTTTGCACCTTCTTGGCTTCACTCATTTAAAGTCTAACAATTCATCCTACATCTCTCATGTTTGTCTTGAAAACCTCATGCACTTGAAAAAATCTTCATTTTCTTCTTCTATCTTCCTTCTTTTGGTAAGATAATTGCCTACACTATTCCCTATCCAATTCTTTGTAGCAACCTACAAGTTCTTTCTCCAAACTTTCTTTTTTGATTATTGATTCTCAATATGATTAAATTCTACATTTTATAGAGATTTTTACCCTAGCGATAAATCTAAAATAAGCACCCAAATCCTCTCTTTCATTTACTTCAACTTAACCTTTGAAATTCTTTTATATATGCTTGGCATTCTTCATTAAATGCTTACAAATATGAAACTCAATCTTGTTGCACCATATCCAATGACTTGTTGTAATTGGCTTTGAAAAATCAATAAAAATATAAGCCAAGTCGTACTCATTTGGAATTTGAAGTCATTAATTAAATTTTTTTTTCCCCCTCCATTTAGGTACTCAGATTGGAAGAATAAGACAAGAATTAAATGCCAAAGTTTAATTTCTTAATGCAAAATTCCACAGTAATATAAATTGAGTAAATCAATTAATTTTAAACTTATACCATTCAAATGAATCCCTTCAACCTTTGAAACTTTGAATTTGTGTAGTATAATACTCTTAAAACCTTATTAATCATTGTGTTTGTCTCTAATTTTTGAAATAGAAGCTAATTATTGATGAAACAAATATACTCCAAAATATACTCTTGAGGCTCCAACCTACACAAAAAATACAAAAACATGGGCATAAAAATAAAATATATATATAATATAAAAAAGCCATTACGCATTGCATCAACTTTAGAACTCTGCAAATTTTTGCTCCCCATGGGCGGCAAGGGAGGTGTTGGTACATGGGTAGATGTGGCCTAGGAGGACCCACCACATGTCTCACAATGGGTTTTCAAGAAGGGCAACTGGGTAGACATGGCGGTAACGACTGGTCAGGGAGATAATGAAATTTTTTTTAGGCCATCTTCTAGGTATTTTTGAGGCTTTTGGAAGAAACCAGAGGGCTTTGGTTTTCGTCAGTCAGGATCTTGGTCTCTAATAGTCACGGTGGTACTCATGGTTTTTGTAGCCACTCTTGGCAAGGGTTTCGTGGGTATATTCACTATTATGACGGGAAGGTTTTTAACCGCAGGCATTTTCAGAACCATTTTCTAGGTCGATTGGGAATGAGGACTGCAGTGATGGGGGGTCAAGCTTTTTTTGTTGAGATTGTTAAATCCTTGAAGGTGGGTGAGAAGGTGGGGTTTTTACCTCCCTTGAATAATACAAAAGAAATGCTATCAAAAAAGGCAGATAAGGTTCTTCCGGTGGTTCCTTCTGCTCTGTAGGGGGATAAGGTATGTGGAAATACCACTGATCCTAATCTGGCCGATGGTTCCTCTCCTCAGGTTTGGGCTCATATTCCTTATTTGGATCTTGCTGGGTCTTACATTGCGAAGAAAGCAAGTAGCTTGCATTTGATTGCCATCTTTGGGTTTTTTTGGGGAGATCAGATATGTTTATCTATATTGCTTCATAAATTGAAAAAACGTTGGTCAGGTATGTGTTATTTTTCAGTTATTATCTGCAAATTCGTTCATCATTGTTTTCAATTCTCCTTCGGCCAGAGACCAAGTTCTTAAAATTGAATATCATTGTTTGGGAATAATGTGATTTTTGTTTCGGCTTGGAAACCTTTTTATGTGCCTAATTGGTCGAAACCTAAGGTCTGTCTCGTTTGGTTTGGTTTGCCTAATTTTCCTTTCGAATTCATGGATCCGGAGGTGTTACAAATGATTGGTGATAAGTTTGGCTATTTTTTAACTTCTAAATCAGATATGGTGGATGGGGTGGTTCTGGTAAAAATTTGTGTTTTGATCAGTCCTGATTGTTTCTGCTCTAGGACTTGCAATCTTAAATCCAATGATGGAATATGGCAGCAACCGATTGATAAGTTGCCTAATGAGCTCCCTCTGGGTTCTTTAGTTTTGGATGCACCTTTGTTCATGGATGTTAAGATAGGCATGTCTATTAATTCAGATACAGTGGTTAATCATTCTGATATGACCAAAGATACTGGGCCTAAAGCTAGTAAACATTTATTGAATACTAAATTTTTGTCTCCTTCTCTCCCTGAGCTTGATGTTAACATGTTAGATCCTCCTAGGTCTTATTTGAATCTCAATGATGTGGTTTCCCCTGTAAAGTGCAATTATGTTAACTCTATTGAGCTTCTAGATAACAACCCTAATATGAATAATGATAATTTGGGTTTAGGTCTTAGGTCTGCAAATGAGTATAAGGCACCTTCCTCAAACATTTTTATGAATCTTCCAAATGAGGAAGTCCTGATTCATCAGATTCAGGATTTAGTAAAAGACAAGGATAGGAGGGGCAATGATTTGCCTTCAGATGATTCAGTTATTATCTTGAATGCTAATGCAGTCCTTCAGGTTAATGATCTTTTGAATTCTCAGGATCTTCACCTTGATGAGCATGTAACTGAGAGAGTGGTTAATTCAATTGAATGTGATTTGGATAAAATTAATCAGACCCTTCCTTTATCTGCTTCTGTGAATCATTTTGAGGTGCTGACTTCTAAAGATTCTGAGGAGTTTGTAGGAGAAATGGTGTTTCCTAATCCAGGTAACAATTTGCCAATTATCTAATCAAATATGACTTTGTCCTCCCTAGTGGTTTCTCCTCGTAGGGGGAGACCTCTGAAGAACCATAAAACCCAAATGGAGATTGATGCAGGTATTCAAAAGACCCTATCACCATCCCCTATTGATAGGTTAGGGAATCTTTCTTCTTCTGTGGGTAGACCTAAAAATTTAGGTCTTTTTCTGAATCATTGGCAAAAAGGGCTAAGAATTTAGTCTCTAGCCCCCCAGTTACTCGGTAGGTGGTTGTAAAGAGGAATTTGTAGTCTTCTTTTGGAGATTGTAAAATTTCTCCATCATTTGGGAAGAGGGGAGCTTCTGCCTCCCCTCGGGGACAATGAGGATCATTTCTTGGAATGTTAGGGGTTAAAACGTCCCTGACAAGCGACGCTTAATTAAGTCTCAGATTGACTTAATTAAGTGTGATGTCTTTTTGCTTCAGGAAACTAAGTTATCTTTAGAGTCTGCAGATAGGGTTTTTTCTTCTTGGAAAAGGTGGAATCATGTTTTTGTTTCTTCCTCAGGGGCCTCACGGGGTTCAACTCTTTTGTGGAATAGTTATAATATTGATCTAAATCTTGTGGCTTTTAATACTAATTGGATGTTGTCCTTTGTTAAGAGTAAGGTCTCTAGTGTCAAATTTTGGCTTTTCAATGTTTATGCTCCTTCAGGTATTCAAGGTAAAAGTAAGTTATGGAGGGAGCTTGGAAGGATCTCTTCTCCTTTGAGACAAGGTTCCTTTGTTGTGTTTGGGGGAGATTTTAATGCTATTACTGATTTAGGGGAAAAGAGTGGTGGTGTTCTTCCGAATAATAGGATTATAGATGATTTTAGGTCCTTCATAGCAGATGTGGGTCTTTTTGATTGTAAGTCTCAGAATGGAGTTTTCACATGGACTAATATGAGGAGGGGATTTTCTCAAATAGTTGAGAGATTAGATAGGTTCTTGTAGACACCCAAAAATGGTCAACACTTGCAAGGTCATACTTTAACATTTGCGCATTGCCTCATTTTAGGTTTTTGCGTCGCATTAACATTTCTCCTATGTCACGCACTTGATTTTTATCATTTTGCGAACATCGAGTCATTCTTCTACATTCTTCAATCATCTCGTCCTCGAATTTGGTGTTGTCGACAACATTATCCAATCATGATTTTGATTAATTTTACCCTGTCGCATCAATGTGCGTATTCATTTGTCATCATTTTGGACATCATCAATCCTAATTAGGGTTTTGTCCTCCTGTCAATCTTATCAATCTTATCATCAATCTTATCATTTTGGACATCGTCAATCCTAATTAGGGTTTTGTCCTCTTTTCAATCTTATCATCTGGCGATCAGTTTATCAATTTTGTCATTTTGGCGATTGATTTGTCATCAACCGTGGTCATTTTCAATCTTGTCGTCTTGCAATCTATTTTATCATCGATCCTCGTCCTCTTGTCAATTTTGTCATTTTGCGACCGATTTGTCATCAATCGTTGTCTGTCTCAATTATGTCAATTTGGATCAATTTGTCATTGTTCCTCGTCAATTGGTGCATTTATCAATCAAATCATTTTGTCGCATTGGTCATTTATCAATTCAAAATCATGACATTAATTATCCTCAATCAAGACCTAATTGTCATTTTCACATTTCTAATTCGTCTTCTAGGGTTTTATGATTTAGTCATTTAACCTAATTTGCCATTTCAAAATCTAGGACTACTAAATTATTTATTAATCCTAAGTTTCCTCATTACAATTAAATATTCATTTAATTGGCTAATTATTCCTCTTTGTGAGTGAATTAATTAATAAATGAAAAATTATTGATTAATTCACTAAATTCTAATTTTCCTTCAATTTCTAATTCCTAATTTGTCATCAATTTCAATTTTCTAATTTTCTTAATTTCTAATTTCTTTTCCCTCCTATTTCATCTCCTAGTTCTATGGGAATGACATTTCAATTTGTCATGAAATTGTCATAATTGATAATCAATCAATTTTGACATGGAATGTGTCATAATTTGTCATCAATTATCAATCAATCAAATTGTGCATGGAAAGTGCATAATTTGTCATATTGATTTGCAATTTCCATTTGGATTGCATCATGCTAATCTTGTCATTTATCCAATTCTTCTATAAATTGGATGTTTTTTTCAATCAAAACCCTTCGAATCCTTCGAATCCGAATTCCTATCAGACTACCGAACTTATGCTTCTAGTACTCTTGAGCTTTTCATCAATCTTGCTTTCAATTGTGTGAGCACTTGTAGGTGAGATCCACAAATCCATTGAAGAGGAAAGAAGAACAATGGAGCCGCATGGAAGGAGCATTCAATTCTGCATTTGGTTTGCATAATCCTTCATTTTGAATGCTTTGTTTTCATACCTCTATTGAGTGTGCTTGGAATTAGGTTCAGTTCAATGAGTGTTCTCACGATATTGCTTTGATTGTCTAGTGTTTTGATTGATCTACTTATCTTGTGATGATTCCTAATTTCTATGCTACAGTTCTTATTATCTGAGAATTGGATTGATTTGGATGTTGATTTCTCTTCTTCTATTCTTCCCAATATGGGCTCAGATCACTTTCCAATCTCCTTCTCTATTCTAGAAGACAAACCTCTTCATAAGTCTCCTTTTAAGTTTGAGCCAATGTAGTTTAGAGATCCCTCTTTTCTTTCATTGCTTAAAAAATGGTGGGATTCTGCTCCTTTTGTCTCAGGTTCTAGAATGTTTCAAGTTGTTAGAAAGCTCAGTTTCTTAAAATTGAAAATTCGAGATTGGAGCTTGGTTCATTTTAGAAACATTTTTGAAGAAAAATAGATAATTCAAGATATGATAGTAAGTTTGAATAACCATGTGATTCAACATGGTTCCTTCAATTTTTGATGAATTAAAGTCTCTCAAATCTTAGCTTGATGAGATTTTGGCTAGGGACGAAATTTATTAGAGACATAAGTCTAGGGAGTTATGGCTTTTGGAGGGGGATAGGAATTAAAAATTCTTTCATTCCTCCACCAAGTTCAAGAGGAGTAGGAAGAGAATCACTTGTATTCAGGATCAACAAGGACAATTATTGACTGAGCAGGATGATATTGTTAATCCTTCTGTCATCAGAAGTAACAAATATTAGCAATTTTGACTCTCATGTCCCTTCTCTGGTATCCATGGAAGATAATAAGATGTTAATGGCACCTTTTTCTCTATAAGAAGTCAAACAGGCAGTTTTTGCCATGAACCCTGATAAGGCTCTTGGTCCTGATGGTTATACACCATTGTTTTTTCATAAATGTTGGGATTTTGTGGGTAATGATGTTCTATTGGCTCTTGAAGAGGCTAGGCAGAATAGATCTATTTTGAAAGAACTGAATACTACTTTGATTTCTATTATTCCTAAGAAGGAGGATGTCAAGTCTTTTGTGGATTTCCGGCCTATTTCTTTGTGTAATACCTTATATAAGATATTCACTAAGGCTATCTCTTTAAGGTTAGCAAAGATTTTACCTAAGCTCATTTCCTTGGAGCAAGGGGGTTTTGTTCCAGGGAGGGAAACTGCAGAAGGAGCAATTGTAGCACATGAGGTGTTGTATTCTATCTCCTCCCATAATTCTTTGGCTATGATACTTAAGCTTGATATGATGAAGGCCTATACTATAGTAGAATGGGTTTTTCGTACGCTTGGGTAAAATGGGTTCGCTCTTGTATATCTTCTGCAAGATTTTCAGTAATCCTCAATGGTTCTCCCTGTGGTTTCTTCTCCTTAGGTCTGAGACAAGGAGATCCCCTTTCTCCTTTTTTGTTTATTCTTCTTGCTGAATCCTTTAGCTGGGCAATCAGGGTTGCTAGATCAGAGGGTTTTTGGTGAGGTATTAAGATTTAGAATTTTCCTCAAGCTATTTCTCATTGCCTCTTTGCTAATGATACTCTATTGTTTGGACATGCTTCTTTGTCAGAGGCTAAGATTATATTAGGTATTATTCAGAAATATGCCTCATTTTCGGGTCAGAAAGTCAATATTGATAAGTCTAAAATCTTCTTTCTTAATACCTCACCGTTGGTGCAACAGAGGTTGTATTCCTTCTGGGGTTTTTAGATTGGTAACCTACCTTGCTCCTATCTTGGGATTCCCTTCTTTGTTATGCAAGATAAGCTTGGTTTTTGGGATAAGGTAACTTCGGCCATTTCAAAAAGAATTTTTTCTTGGAATCATAAATGGTTGACTTTAGCTGGAAAATTGACACTTATTAAATCCATTATGAGTTCTGTTCCTATTTATTTAGTGTCAGTTTTAAAGTCTCCTAAATCTGTTATTATAAATTTGCAAGATACCCTTTGATCATTTCTTTGGGATAACAATAAAGATGGCAAAAAGAGGCTGCCTTTGGTTGCCTAGGATAAACTTTGCCTTCCTCACGATTCAGGTGGTACTGGTGTTCATAATTTGGAGAGTGAAAATTTAGCCTTAGGGGCCAAGTTGGTTTGGAGATTGTATGAGAGGCCAAACTCTCTTTGAGCTCAGATTATGTTTTCCAAATATCTAAACAATGGTCCCAAAGAGAGTATTTTCAAATTTTCAAATTTACCTTCTGGTTCTGTCATTTGGAATTTCTTATGTAAATGTAGATCAGTTATTATTCCCCGCCTCTCATGGGTTGTTCATAATGGAAGGAAAGCTAGGTTCTAGGATGAATCAGGGAATGGACATTGCTCTTTGATTAGTATTAGGGATTGGTCCCCTCACCTCTCTTTGGGGTGTGTTTGTGGCAGATTATTTTGACATTGTTCAGGATGGCCCTCTAAAATTAGCCAAATGGAAGTCGATTGATTTCCTTGATGTGGATCTGCATTTGAAAGCAGAGTTTGATAAGATTATGAGCGAAAGATTTATTACTTTCTCTAACTCTGAAGATGAACTTATTTGGTCTGGGAATACTTCTGGTAAATACTTTGTTAAGAGAGGCTATATGTGCCTTTTACCTACAGTTTCTAGCTCTTATTAGCCTTATAAGCTGTTCTGGCACTTGGCTTGTTTACCCAAAGCTGGCAATTTTGCTTGGTTGGCTGTCCAGGATAGAGTTCTAACAGGCATGAGGTTGGATAGATTAGGCATTACTGTGGCTTTTCCTTGTGTTCTTTGTAATAAGAACCTTGAATCTTCCTCACATCTGTTTCTCCATTGTGATTTTGCTTATGACTGTTGGAATTGGTTGCTGAGTAAATTGGGCTATCTTTTGTTATTGGCAAGGACCTTGCCTCTCACTTTTATTCTTGGCCTCTCATGTTTGCCTCTTCTTTTCATGCATGTCTTTGGGTTATCTCTCCATCTATTGTCATCTGGAATATTTGGCTTGAACGGAATAATAAGATTTTTAAGAAGGTAAGTTCCCCAGTATTAGATGTTTTGCAAAAAATAGAAGCCTCTATTTTGGAGGTTGCTTTGTCTTATATCTATAAGAACTTGGGAAATCAATCTTCTTTCTCGCATTGGGATAATAGGATTACCAGGGTTTGGGGAGCCCTCTCAACCTTACCCTCTCATGGCTCAATCTGAAAGAGTAACAATTCTCTTGCGAAGCGGGCACTGGCTAAATGGAAACCTCCTCCTTGGGGTCACTTTAAACTTAATTTCTATGGTGCCTCCCGGGGAAACCCTGGGAAGGTAGGGGTGGGGATGGCTATCTTTGATCATAATGCGCATCTCATTCTTGCTAAATACCATGATATTGGTTATAACACTAATAATTTTGCTGAGTTTCAAACTTAATCCTTGGGGTTGGATATGGCAATCTCTCTAAAGATAAAAAACATAGTGATTGAATGTGATTCTATGGTTATTATTCAAAGTGTTATGAAGAAGAGATCAAATTGTTGGAAGTTGCAGTATTTGCTGGATCATATTTTACAAAAGTTAGATTCTTTTGATTCCTTCCTAATCTGTCATTGCTATAGGGAAATTAGCATAGTGGCTGATTTCCTGGCAAATCTTGCCATTGATAGTAAGGCCCATTTCTGGTTGGTTGATTCATTTGAAATTCCTTCGACAATTTGGGAAGGAGTTCAAAATTCTTTGCATTTTGGTTGATTGGTTGCCCATCCTCCTTGATTTGTCAGGTTTATTTTCATTTTCACTTTATGGATGACTTTGTATGTGTCTAACATCTGATGTAGAAATCATATTTCTATTTTAAGTATTCATCATATATGATGCCATTTATAGGGTGAGGATGTGGGTAATCATGACATATTCAAGGGTGGTGGCATGTGTGATTTGAATGTCTTTTGTTTCAAACTTTCATGGGAGTTTGGCATGTGTGAAGTTTTAGTATACGACATGTTCTTGGGCTATTATTATTTTTTGAGGTGTGGTACTGCATCGAGGCTCGTCTTGTGTGAGTTTTTCGACCGTGGCAGTCTTGGTATTGTTCTATGATCATTTGTTTGGTGGTGGCGTCCTCTCCTTCTTGATTTGCATTGTTGTTAATTCGTGTGAAAAGTTCAAATCATGGTAGTTTGTAATGGATATTTATACAAATCTGTTCTTGCCATTATGGTAAGTTGATGGCAGTCTTTTATTAATACCATTATTTAGAATGGGAAAGGCTGCATTTTGTGTTCCATGGTTTTGTGGGTTTCTAGAGTTTTTGTTTCTGCAAATGTTGTCTTCCCTGGCCTCTGGAATATACAAAGTGGTGCTCAAATATGGGGTTTCGAAGGATGATAATGTAGATAATTGTGACAATCTCGGTAAGGTCTTGAATTTGTTTTCTCTTGCGGTGGCTTTTGAATTCCGCAAGCTTCTAGGGTGTCGTTGGTTGGAAATTTGCCCTCATATTTCTTATGTTGAGCTTTTGTCTCAGTTTGTTACAATTTGCTATGATGTTTTACTTGACGTTGAATTGGTCTGCCTCTTGGTTTCCACGTTCATTTTTTCGTTAGTATGTAATTGGGATATGGTTTCTTCTGCATTGGCTAATTATCATTTTGATGTGGGGTCTTTTTATTATGGTGGTTTTCTTCCTTGCCATGAGCTCATGGGTAATGGTTGGTTTGGTCAATTATAGTATGAATTAAGAATGGGGCTAATATGTGACAACATGGAAGATACACAAGCTTCTATGGATTTTCTGTTGTATTTGGTTCCTGATCAGTATGTGGACAAAGCCTGGGTTGTTTTTGAGGCGTTGTATTCGTTGCTTTCTTTGAGCTTCTTGTACACTGCTCTTGCTCGTTTGGAATTTCTGCTAAGGGTTGTTCCTCCTCTGAATGCAACTCATGATCCTCCAGTGGAGAGCTCTAGTTCTTGGTTTTTACATGTCTGACTGCTTTTATTTTGGAGTTTTGGTATGGTTTTTTGATGTAGATATGGAGATTTTGGCTTCTGATATGCTAAAATTTTGGCTATATCGTACATTTTTAGGAGTCTCTCTTTGGTATCTAGATATTCAATTTGTAATTGGCTGAAGCTCCTATATTGGCATTTTTTTTGACTCCTTGGTGGTGCTACACGATCTTCTGGTGGAATTTTGGTATCCAGTCCTTTATTTTGCAGCGAGCTAGTTTTTGTATCTAGACATGTCCTATGGGACCTTTGTAGAGTTTTTCAGATGTAAGGGTTTGGGTCATTTTTGCCGGCTATGTAACAAATTATGTAAGGGTAGATCTAGTTTTTTATTTCAAGGCTACAACCAGAGGTTTTCTCGCGGGTTCTTTCTTGGCGGTATGCCGTTTGAACCCATTGTAAAAGTTTATGAATAATAAAGTTTAGTGGCTCGTCCACTTATATATATATATATTTTACGATGCAAAATTACTTTTGAGTCTCAATGCTCCTACACCATTTCAATAATTTTAACCTATTCAATGATGTGTAAATGCCTATTACTTATGAACATGCTTATGACATTACACATCATTCTTTCTTGTTGATATATATATACTTGAAGCTCCTACCTACACAAAAAATGTAAAAACATGGGCATAAAGATAAATTATATTTTTTATGATGCAAAATTACTTTTGAGTCTTGATGCTTCTACACCATTTCAATAATTTTAACCTATTCAATGCTGTGTAAATGACTATTATTTGTGAACATGCTTATGACATTACACTTCATTCCTTGTTCTCATTGATCATGTATTGATTATTCGTCCAATTAGTTAAATAATTCTTTAATTATTTAATTAAGTTAATTAATCTTGTTCTTCTAAATTCATATATCCTCGTCATCTTACTAATTATTCCAAATTCAATTCTATTATCATTTACTCATTCAAACCATTTTCTAATGTTAATTAAATATTATTTATTTAATTAATAGTGATTATTAATCTTTCAATTTAAATAATTTATATTATTTGAATGAATTTTTTCTCAATTTCTAGATCTCTAATCGTCTAATCATTAACCTTTTTTTTAAAATATTAATTATTTAATTAATTGTGATTTAATTCCTTTAATTATACAATCTTTATTATTTAATTAAATTCCATTTGTAAATAATTAAATTATTTCTTTAAATGATTTAATTAACTAATTAATTCTTCAAATTCTATTTCCAATTCCCCAAATTGTAATTTCGTTTAATTTCATATTCATTTAATTCAAATTCTTCTAATTTCTCCTAATTTCAAATACATGTGCATGATTTCAAAAATCAAATCAAAAATCAAAGTCAAGTTCTAAATATATTCAAATAATAAATTGAATTTAAAATAAATTCAATATTTGAATTTAATATCATGCAAAGATTAAATTGAAAATCTAAGTCAAAGTGCAAGCACATGCTAAACTAATTAATTCAATTTTCTTTTCAATCTCTATTTCTATCTACCGCATTAATTTTTTCCAAACAACTCTCAATCAGCTTTCAATCAGTTAACTATTCAATCCATTTTAATTGATTATTTCAATTAATTGATTAATTGCATCATTTCTTTAATTCTCTCCAATCATTCTTTTTATATCTTCTAGTTAGCTTTTTTTAAATAAAGATTTATTTGTCATCAATTAATTATCCTCCAATCATTCTTTTGCATCTTTCAATCAACTTTTTTCTCAACCAGTTAACTCATTTATCTATTCAATCTATTGAGTTCCACCTCCAAATCAGCAATTCAACTATCAATCAACATGTGAGCTCACTTGAGTTCCACCTCTTGATCAATCTGTTCCACCTCTCATTTAATTTTTTTTTTTTTGATAAAAGTGGTAAACCACTAAATTTTATTAATTTTATAATTTTTTTTACAACCTAGTTCAAAGAGCACCGGTAGGAAAGAACCAAGTAAAGAAAACCTCCGGTCTAGCTCGTACATAAAAACCAGATAAGAGGCCCACCCAATATTACATAATCGTCATAATGTGCAACAAAAACCCAACCCCCTATGATGAGTACAAAATTTCTCTGACTGAGAGAATTACATTAAGAATTCAAAAACCATGAGCTAGTTCTTTCCAACAGAGGAGAAGAAGGAAGGATAACATCATCAATGAGAGTTGCAGAAGGCACCATCTGAATAGGCAAAATGAAAGTTGGTGAAGACATTACTCCTTTTATCAAGTCCAGGAGAAAGTGAATACCTGAAAATATATTAACAGCTGCCACAAAACATGATCAAACAGAGCTACCAAGACAAACAAAGTATCATCATAAAGGTTAGAAATCAAGCCATTCCTTATAATTGAAAGAAGTTCCCTGTGCCAACCAGAAGATAGTAATTAAGAATGAGGTAGGAAACCACCATAATCAAAATCGCCAAATTCAAAATGATAGAGAGATAATGCACAATCTAAATCAGCAGCAGTATAGAAATAGGGATGGAAGTATGCATCAAAAAGTGCCCTGAGCATAGAATAATCCAGGAGCAAATCCATACAGATAGTGAAAAAATGAGATGCAACCTCAACAAGAAAACAACTTGCATTTTCCACTAGCCATCGTCTACCCAAAATCTTGCAAAAAGCCAGAGAGAAACCCAGAGAATAAACTTGAAACAGACGGCCAAGCTTTTCATCATCAAAAACATGAGAGTCCTGGAAGTCATGGTGCTTAATAGGCATCAATACTCTATAGCCCATAGACTCCATAAAAGAGATAATGCAACAACAAGAGAGAATACGGGATTATAAAGACAACAAATGCCATTATGAGAGAACAAGCTCGACCACCAAAGGATGCAAGAAATAAGCACAACACAAGCAAACCCACAACGAACGTGCAAAGAAACAACCATAGGCCGCCACCTTAAGCAAGAAATGATGAAAAACTTCAGCGCAATAAACATGTCCATAAATAGACTAAAATAAATCAAGATAGCCACACGAATAAGATCCCCCAAAAGATATAATCCCAGAAGTAATTCCAAATCTACCACCGCAAAAGAAGAAGTGAAAACAATCATTAAACATGAAGCGAGCCACTCAGACAGTAGTACAAGCATCAAAGATCATCATAAAAAACCTCGTGCAGACATCATGTTTCAAACAAACAAAAACCCCAGCAATAGCCACTTGAAACTCTATTAAGCATGAATTTCATACTTGAAGTTTATGAAATGTGTAAAGCCTAATTACAAGACACTCCCGCACCACAAGTCCCAAGCTATTAAAACAAAATCCCCAACCCATACCCAAACTGGAATTACATACAATAATGCAGACTTAGCGAGGATATGAAGACCAAAGGCCATCAACACCACATTAAACTGTATGCTTGAATATAATCACCAAACAAGGTACGAAGCTGTGACTTTGCAAATAGGTTAGGATTGATTAAACCGGGTGAGGTGGTAAAATACTAGGATCCACATCAACCAAAAATTGGATATCTTCATCTAATGCTTTATTGGCCAAGAAGTCCACCACCTTGTTGGCTTCCCTATAATAGTGGACCATAGAGAAGGAATTAAAAAATTCAAGCTGAGCAAGTATCTTGTCCAACCAATATTTTAGATGCCAAGAATGTGATGAACGATTAGTGACCATGTAAAAAACAACCTGAGAGTCACCTTCTATAACAAAATCTAACAAATGCAATGAAAGGAGCAAATCAAGCCTAGTAGAAAGGGCATGGAGCTCAACCTCATTATTAGTCCCACTAACAATACACTGATATTGAGATTTAATAATACAAGCCTTATTATCAGAAAACACAATACCAATGGTAGATTTCCTAGGGTTACCATAGGATGCTCCATCAAAGTTCAATTTGTACTTAGAAGCCGGAGGAGGTAGCCAAACCACCTCCTTCTTATTTAATGAAGCCAAATTTTCCAGATTAGAATAGAAGGAGCAATTAACCAAAGACAAGCATAGAATGAGGATGGATATAATAGAGGCCAACTAATGAAGTGAGACCCGAGGTCCGTACCTAGAGAAAAGCTCCAATTTAACTTATTAGATAGCCAATGCCAATAGTGAGAAGAAAAGGGGCAATGCAGGAGTAGATGATTGACTGATTCAAGGGACCCTCCGCACATAACACAAGGGAAAACAAGAGTAATGCCAAGCCTATCCAATCTCATGCTAGTTATAATTCTATCCTGAACGGCCAACCAAGCAAAAGCCCCTGCTTTGGGAAGATAGGCAACATGCCAAAATAGCTTATATGGAAATTCCTCCCTCTTAACATTTGTAGACAAATAATTATACCCCAACAAGTATACCCCAACAAGATTTGAGGGAAGACATAAGAGGCGACCAATCCCTAAGGCTAGAAAGTGCAGGGAAACCATTCCAGACTTCCTCCCAAAACCTAGCCTTTCGACCATTATGGATAAGCTAGGATAATCCTGGAAAAATGACAGATGTGCACTCAACCATGAAATTCCAGATTACAGACCCTTTGGGGAGTGAGGAAGCAGTAAAAATGGCCTCCCTAGAATAAATTTTCAAGTATTTTGCAGACAAAATAGAGGCCCACTTAGAGGAGGGTTTCTTATATAACTTCCAAACTAATTTAGCATCAAGGGCCAAATTTTGCTTACCAAGATCCTTAACCCCTGCACCCCCTTTATCTCTTGGAGCACAAACCCTATCCCATGCCAACAAAGGGATCCTAGCTTTCTTATTAAAATTATTATTCCATATAAAGGACCTTAAAACTGAATGTAAAGCAACCATAGTCTTCTTAGTGGCCTTTAAGACAGATAACAAATAGATGGGAACCACATTTAGAACAGTTTTAATGAGCACAATTTTTCCAGAAAAAGATAACCACTTATGAGACCAAGAAAGAATTTTTGAAGAGATGGCCCCCAAGATCCACTCCCAAAAATTATGCTTATCTGAACCAGTAAAAAATGGAATACCCAAATATTTACAAGGGAACTGGCCAACAGAGAAACCCCAAAAGTGAGATAACTTGGACTGCACCAGAGGGGGAACATTAAGAAAGAAAATTTTGGACTTGGCCTGATTAACCTTCTATCCAGAGAACAAAGAATAGTCCATAATAATCCCATTAGTGACCTTAGCTTCCCCCATGGTAGCTTTGGCAAACAATAATGTGTCATCTGCAAATAAACAATGAGTATGACTTGCAGGCATATGAGGAATAGAAATCCCCTTCCATGAGCCATTATCCCTAGCTCCTAGGATGGTTCTACTAAAAGCTTCAGCCAGAATAATAAAGAAGAAAGGCGACAATGGATCCCCTTGCCTAAGGCCTCTAGATGAGGCAAAAAAACCACATGGAGAACCATTCAAGATCACTAAGAACCTAGTCGTGGTAATACAAGCTTGAATCTATTTGACCCATTTAATCCCAAACCCAAATTTCTTAAGCACACACAAGAGCGCCTACCAACTTACCCTATCATAAGCCTTCATCATATCCAACTTAAGAATCATAGCCAAAGTAGACAACTGAGAGATAGAATGCATAATCTCATGGGCCACAATGGCCCCTTCTGTCATTTCCCTACCAGGGACAAAACCCCCTGTTCACTTGAGACAATTTTTGGAACTAGCTTGGTGAGCCTCAAAGAAATAGCCTTAGTAATAATTTTGTATAGGGTATTGCATAAAGCAATTGGGCAAAAATCCACAAAAGATTTGGGATTCTCACATTTTGGAATGAGGGCAATCAAGGTTGAATTTAGCTCCCTCAACATGGACCTATTGCACCTAGCCTCTTCTAAAACAAGACGAAGGTCCTCCCCAAGGAAAGACCAACATTTTTGAAAAAAAAGGGCAGTAAAACTATTCAGAATAGGTGCCTTATCAGGTGACATTGAAAAGACTACCTCTTTTAATTCTTGAATAGAGAAAGGTGCCATTAACATTGCATTATCCTCATTAGATAATATCTTGGGAATAGGAGAAGCAAAACTATCAACAAAGACATAAGTCTCATCAGAGAGAAAAGACTTGAAAAACTGGACAACCTCAACAACAATCTCATACTCTTCAGAAATAACAACTCCATCAGGATTTTGAATACAAGAGATCCTACAACACCGTCTTTTCATCTTGGCTGAGGTATGGAAGAATTTAGTATTTTGATCACAATCACTCAGCCATAGATCTCTAGATTTTTTACGGCAATAGATTTCTTCCCTAGAGAGAATCTCTTCTAGACAATAGTTCAAAGTTTTATGCCTCTGAAAAGTAGCAGAATCCATGCCACAGTTCATAACCCTAGCATTAAGAGCTTCGAGCTCTTCCTGAATCTTAAGCTTCTTAGAGAAAATATTTTTAAAATGCAATACATTCCAATTCTTAATTTCTTTCTTAATATAAGAGAATTTTTTGACAAACCTAAACATCCTAGTTCCATGAACAAAAGGAGTCGAGGACCACCAAGATTGTAAAATCAAAAGAAAAGATGGATCTCAAAACCACATTGGTTCAAACTTAAAAGAAGAACGCCCATGAGCTCTGTCATCCAGAATAGATAACACAACGGGAAAATGATCAGAACCAGCATAAGGCAAAACCGAGGCCACAACATCCACATCCAAGGAAATACAATTGTCAGAAACCAAAAAAAAATCAAGTCTTTCAGCAATCTGTGAGAAATATTTTCTCCTATTAGTCCAAGTAAATGGACCACTCAAGGTTTTACAATCCACCAGGTCATTATTAGAAATGAAAGCAGAAAAATCCTCCAAGATATGCTTATTGGGAAGAATACCCCCAAACTTCTCATCATCAGAGGAAATGGCATTAAAATCCCCTCCAAAAACCACAAATTGGTCATGAAGGGAGGAGAAGGTAATGTATAATAAATCCCAAAGAGGTTTCTTACCCCCAATTGACGTTGGTCCATACACATTGAACAACCAGAATTTAACATTCGAAACACGACTTTTAACCAAAGCCAACATCCAGAAGGGAGCAGAAACAACCAATTTTAACTCAATAGACACATCCTTCCAAAGAAAAGCCAAACCCTTAGATGCCCCCGCAGAAGGGGAGACACAAAAATTCCAAGGCTTCCATTTGGAAAACAAAAAATCAGCATTTTGACAACTCAACTTAGTTTCTTGCAAAAGTAACACATTGCACTTCATTAAATCTAACTGTGATTTAATGAGGCACCTTTTGTTAGGGGCATTTAAGCCCCTAACATTCCAAGACATGATCCTCATTTCTCTCGAGGGGAGGCAATCTATCCCCTCTTCTCAATTGCAAAATTAGCATTCTCCAGCTCAGCCCTGAAGCTGTGCTTGGAAGCCACAGACCGAGTGAATGGTGGACTAAACTTAGTCTTTTTATTACCTGACCTCGATTTTGGGCTCAAGAGTGTAGACTGAATGCCATCATCAATCTCTAGCTACGTGTAGAATGCCTTCAACTTCCTACCTCTCTTCGTAGGAGAAGGAGATGGTGAGGTAGGGGATACATGGAATTGAACCAAAGGTTTATTAATCACAATCCATCAAAGCCCACATTCCTATTCCCATCCCCATCCCCAACTAAACCCAAGGCATTATCAACTTCCTGGGCTTTATCAGAAAGAATATCAAAAGGATTTCCTTGGGGGAATTACCAAGGAAGAATTTAAATCAACCAAATCCTGATCAATTGCTTCGACTACTTTATCAGTGACTTCCGAATTCAAGCTAATGTTATGGTCAAAAACCATTTTTGAACTTTAGAAATTAAGTCATCATCAGGAAGGAAGGATTCCATACAATTAGCAGCCGAACATACATCTGGTTGAGAATTAATAAGCAGGCCATCCTTCAAAGGAGAAGGGGAACCCATCACTGTTGCACCTTCCCCATCCTTCTGAATAACTGAAGGAATAATTTCGGTAACAATTGGACCTTGTAGAGGAGGGTATTTTGGCCGACTCCCTTCATCAGCATTAGAAAAGGGGTAGCTGGTTTTGAATTGTAGTTTTTCGAAGGCCGAGAGACCTTGTCTACAAATGATAAGCCCTTAAGAGGAGCAAAAAGGGCAGAATCCATAGTTACAGAAGCCCTAGAAAACCAAGTAGAATCACGAACAATACTATGATGCCAAATACCATCAATTGATTTCAAATTACATTTGGAAGGAACCACAGAGGATGAAGAAATCAAAACACATAACTTAACCCTAAAAACCCCATCTTCAAAAACTAAATGAGAGTGAATGAATTTCCCAAAAGAATCCCCAATTTGTTGTAAAATATCCAGGTCCGAAAATTCATAGGGAAGGTCGGGCAATGAAAACTAAGTAGGAGTACATTTCACAATATCTTGCGATGTAGAAAAAAGAGGTTTCCAATTTTCCACAAAGATTAAATTACGACCCAACCAAAAATTTGGTTTTTCTAGAGCCTTTTGTTTAGCATCCACAAAATCAAATATAATAATAAAAATATTCGCAGAAAGAACCTGAAAGTAGAGCGTGCCATACCAAAGATAGTGAATTTTATGATGAAGCTTGGAAAGCAAAATATTATCACCCCAAACCTGAATAAGAATCGCCAAGGAGCGTAGGTCTCGAGCTTTCTTATCAAATGGAGCATTAGCCGTAGAGATACATGACATTGGCGACCAGACCTTCTCCAGCAAGGGTTCTTTATTTAAGGGTTTATTCACTGCCGTAGTAGGAGGTGAAACCTTTTTTGATCAAGCCAAGCGAGAAGGGTTTCTCTGAGTGCCTTTCGAAGGATTTTCCTGAGGGTTTTTTCCAAACCCACCAAGCCCACGAGATTTAGATTGCATAGGGAGATTCTGTCGCGACCCAAAGAAACACTTAAAATAAGAAGATCACAACCTTCCAGGATTCCCTTGATGCCACTCCAACTGATCCCATGAAAATACATCCACCCATTTACCATTCTGAAAGACCCATTATGGGATGTGACCAGATTGAATACCAAAAGGATCAGGCAGTGGAAGAGGATCACAAACTTTGAATCTTTGTGATGTTTGTAGGTTGCCAACATGATATTTTAGAGCCACCACACCACATAGAAGAGAAGAACCATGGAAGCCATATGCAGTCATGGAATAGGGAGGTTTTATTAAATATTTTATATTCTTATTTACTTGATTGTATCATTCCATTAGTTTTGTTTAGGATTCTTTGATTACATAGGCATTCATGATTTCCCTTTATTTCTAGTTGAATTAATGATGAATTTTAGCATAGACATTTTGGTGAACCCGACGTGAAGATATAAGCTAATGTGTAAACAGACAGATGCATCTGTAACACTAAACACTATTGCATGACACATATGCTAATGCAGTATAATTAAGATTTTTGTGTAACATTAAAGGCGTATGCATAAACATCGGCATACAATTAAGGAAAGACTAAAAGTAAGGGCTTTGAGTTTTTTTTTGAAAAATTAAAAAAATCAGGCACAAAATAGAGCAAAAGTTTGGAAACATGCCATGTCGCCCATCCTCGGTGGTCTCTGATAAGAATGTACTCACTCAGACAAGTGCAATCATGCCCTGAAGCCAGCCATGAAGATCAAATACTCGCAGGAATGCACTAGACTTGCAATGATCTCCAAGAACTCAACACAATGCAAATGAGCAAATGAAAGGGCAAAATTACTATTTATAGCTTCAAATCAAGGCTTTTTCGCACCGACGGTCATGGTCCCCCTGAACTTCAATGAACTTTTAGGCTACTCAATTGATCTCGAAATCGCACAAAACTTCGCATGATTGCTCACTATAATGATATCGAAAATATGGTCTCAATTTTTTGAATTTTTCTACCACTTTTTCCGAGAGGGTATATTTACACCCTAAGTGTCACCGGAGCATATTGAGGCAGAAATATTTTCTTTTCTTTGAAACAATATCGTGTTGACTTTGTCTCAAAGAGGGACAAATGTAGATGCCTAAAAATGTCTCATTGATCATGTACTAATTATACGTCCAATTAGTTGAATAATCATTTAATTATTTAATCAAGTTAATTAATCTCAATCTTGTAAATTCATATTTTCTCATCATCTTACTAATTATTCCAATTTCAATTCTATCATCATTTAATCATTCAAACCATTTTCTAATGTTAATTAAATATTAATTAATTAATTAATAATGATTATTAATCTTTCAATTTAAATAATCTTTATTATTTAAATGAATTCATTCTCAATTTCTATCTCTAATCATCTAATCATTAACGCTTTTTCTAAATATTAATTATCTAATTAATTATGATTTAATTCCTTTAATTATATAATATTTATTATTTAATTAAGTTTCATTTCTAAATATTTAAATAATTTCTTTAAATTATTTAATTAAATAATTATTTTTTCAAATTCCATTTCTAATTCCCCAAATTGTAATTTGGTTTAATTTCATATTCCTCTAATTCAAATTCAAATTCTAATTCTTCAAATTTCTCCTAATTTCAAATACATGCGCATGATTTCAAAAATCAAATTGAAAATCAAAGTCAAGTTCTAAATATATTCAAATAATAAATTGTTTTAATATATTCAAATAATAAATTGAGTTTAAAACAAATTCAATATTTGAATTAAATATCATGTAAAGATTAAATTGAAAATCTAAGTCAAAGTGCAAGCACATGCCAAATTAATTAATTCAATTATCTTTTCAATCTCTATTTTTATCTTCCGCTTTACTTTTTTCCAAAAAGCTCTCAATCAACTTTCAATCAGTTAACTATTCAATCTATTTTAATTGATTATTTCAATTAATTGATTAATTGCATCATTTCTTGAATTCACTCCAATTATCATTTTTCTATCTTCTAGTTAGCTTTTTTTAAATAAAGCTTTCTTTGTCATCAATTAATTATCCTCCAAGCATTCTTTTTCATCTTTCGATCAACTTTTTTCTCAATCAGTTAACTCATTTATCTATTCAATCTATTGAGTTTCACCTCCAAATCAACAATTCCACTATCAATCAGCATGTGAGATCACATGAGTTCCACCTTTTGGTCAATTTGTTCCACCTGTCATCCAATCCTCTCCAAAAAACTATAAATTGAGCATTCAATCTCCATTTTCAACAATCACAAACTTTGAATCTTTGTGTCATTTGCATGTTGCTAGTGCGATATCTGAGGGCCACCATACCACAAAGAAGAGAAAAACAATGGAAGCCATATGCAGTCATGGAATAGGGAGATTTTATTGAATATTTTACATTCCTATTTGCTTGATTGTATCATTTCATTGGTTTTGTTTAAGATTCTTTGATTAGATAGGGATTCGTGATTTCCCTTATTTCTAGTTGAATTAATGATGAATTTTTGCATAGACAATACACACACACACACACATACACACATATATATTTATGTGATATATATTTATATATGTTTGTATATACGTGTGTATGTATATATTTGTATGTATGTATGTATGTACACACACACACACACACACATAGATGTATGTATAGATGGATAGATAGATACACACACACATAAATTTTTTAATAATAATTTAAATTATTATAAATCTCAAGATGCCCTAAAATAATTTACCTCAATTCAAACAATACTCCCCACACTTGTCATGCCCTGCCATGAGGCCCGGAGGACAAACATCCATGAACATGAAAATGCAAATAATTTTTTTTTTGAAATGTAATATATCATATGCAAATGCTAAAGATACATTTAACAAGATACATAATGAATAAACTAACACATGTCCTCAAGGCCCCATAACGATTGCATAAAGACTAAAAGTAAGGGCTCTAAAATAATTTTTTGATAAATTGACAAAATCAAGCAAAAAAAGAGCAAAAGTTTGGAAAAATACCATGTCGTTTGTCCCCGATGGTCTCTAATAAGAATGTACTTGCTCGGACAAGTGCAGTCGTGCCCTGAAGCTAGCCATGATGATCAAATACTCGCAGAGATGCACTAGACTCACAATGATCTCCAAGAACTCAACACAATGCTAATGAGCAATTGAAAGGGAAAAATTACTATTTATAGCTCAAAAGTAGGGTTTTCACACCAACGACCATGGTCCCCCTGAACTTTAACAAACTTGTAGGCTACTCAAATGATCTCGAAATCACATGAAACTTTGTAGAATTTCTCACTATGATGACATTGAAAATATGGTCTCAATTTTTGAATTTTTCAACCACTTTTTTCGAGGGGGTATATTTACACCCTAAGCGTCACCAGGGCATACTAGAGCAAAAATCTTTCATTTTCTTTGAAACAATGTCGTGTCGACTTTTTCTCAAACAAGAGAAAATATAAACAACTAAAAATGTCTTATTGATCGTGTACTAATTATTCGTCCAATTTGTTAAATAATTATTTAATTATTTAATTAAGTTAATTAATCTTGTTCTTCTAAATTCATATTTCCTTATCATCTTACTAATTATTCCAATTTCAATTCTATCATCATTTAATCATTCAAACCATTTTCTAATGTTACTTAAATATTATTTATTTAATTAATGGTGATTATTAATCTTTCAATTAAAATAATTTTTATTATTTATGTTGGTATTATGGATGTGTTGCATTGGTTTTGTCATTGATGTCAACACTTATCCTTCTGGAGGTCTACATTGTTGATTTGGCACTCTGGTTATAATGGTTTACTGTTGAACCGACATAATGTGTTCACCGGCAAGGTTAGTGGCTTATGCATAGTCACCGGTAGGTTAGATGGTTCACCGACAATGATGATGACTTATTATCATCTGGAGATCATTTGGTTATGTTGAAGACATGGATTGATTATTTGGTTTTGGTGTTTTGGTTATTGGTCTAATCGGGTTGACATATTTGTTGTTACTGGCAGATAGGTCTAGGTTATGGACCGGTACATGACATCTATTCCTGATCAGCACGACACGTTATGGAGATGGTTTATTATTTGGATATTGTATTAAGGCCCACATATTGTATAGCTTCAAGACTTATTTTGTAATTGATTTAAATGTAATATCTTTAATGAGTTGAGCTTAATATTTGATCTTAGGTTTTGTATAAATGTAAGATCTCGTTTGAGAGATGAAATAAGATGTAACTTGGTATGGTATGAGTATATGTGCAAATATTGAAGATCATATGAGCAGATCTTAGTGCGAATCACACAAACATTATCTGAAGGTTGAAGCAAGGTTACGAAGGTGGTTGTCAGAGCTTAAACCGATATTGACTCTAGCATTGGAGATGCTACCTTGAAGCAGTACATTACTATAGGATTTAACCATCCTACTGTAGTAAGTGTGACTCCCATTTTGTGATTGAGCAGTGAGCTCTATGCGGTTGGCCTTTCTGCATGTGCAGACCCCATTTGTATACACTTACTATCTGCAGTAGTATCATATGATTGTTGGTAAGGTTTCCCATCGTGGTTATTCCCCTTACAAGGTTTCCACATCAAAATATTTGTGTAATGTGTTATGGATGTTGTTTACCTTTTTGTTTCATACATTAAGTTACACCGGTATTGATATAACTGCTAATCTGTTTCACCGGCATTAAGTTTGGTTTACTGGCACTAAGTTTAAGTTGAAATTATTTCTATTTGGGTTGTAATTTATTGACGATTGATTCACCCCCCCCCTCTCAGTTGTCCTTCAGGTTCCTAACAATTTAAATTAATTCGTTCTCAATTTCTATCTCTAATCATCTAATCATTAACTCTATTTCTAAATATTAATTATTTAATTAATTGTGATTTAATTCCTTTAATTATATAATCCTTATTATTTAATTAAATTCCATTTCTAAATAATTAAATAATTTTTTAAAATTATTTAGAAATAATTAATTCTTCAAATTCCATTTCCAATTCCCCAAATTCTAATTTCGTTTAAATTCATATTCATCTAATTCAAATTCAAATTCAAATTCTTGAAATTTCTCCTAATTTCAAATACATGTGCATGATGTCAAAAATCAAATTGAAAATCAAAGTCAAGTTCTAAATATATTTAAATAATAAATTGAATTTAAAATAAATTCAAAATTTGAATTAAATATCATGCAAAGATTAAATTGAAAATATAAGTCAAAGTGCAAGCACATTCTAAATTAATTAATTCAATTATCTTTCCAATTTCTATTTCTATCTTCCGCTTTACTTTTTTCCAAAAAACTCTCAATCAACTTTCAATCCGTTAACTATTTAATCTATTTTAATTGATTAATTGCATAATTTTCTTTAATTCTCTCCAATCATTCTTTTTCTATTTTCTAGTTAGCTTTTTTTAAATAAAGCTTTCTTTGTCATCTTTTAATTATCCTCCAATCATTCTTTTGTATCTTTCAATCAACTTTTTTCTCAATTAGTTAACTCATTTATCTATTCAATCTATTGAGTTCCACCTCCAAATCAATAATTCAACTATCAATCAACATGTGAGCTCACCTGAGTTCCACCTCTTGATCAATCTGTTCCACTTCTCATTCAATCCTCTCCAAAAATCTATAAATTGAGCATTCAATCTCCATTTTCAACAATCATGAATTTTGAATCTTTGTGTCATTTGCAGGTTGCCAACGCGATATCTAAGAGCCACCATACCACAAAGAAGAGAAGAACAATGGAAGCCATATGCAGTAATGGAATAGGGAGAATTTATTGAATATTTTTCATTCCTATTTGCTTGATTGTATCATTTCATTGGTTTTGTTTAGGATTGTTTGATTAGATAGGGATTCATGATTTCATTTTATTTCTAGTTGAATTAATGATGAATTTTAGCATAGACATTTTGGTGAATCCGACATGAAGATATAAGCTAATGCATAAACATACAAATGCATGCATAACACTAGACACTATTGCGTGACACGTATGCTAATGTGATATAATTAAGGTTTTTGTGTAACATTAAAGGCGTATGCGTAAACATCGACATGCGATTGCGTAAAGACTAAAAGTAAGGGCTCTCAAATTTTTTTTTGATAAATTGACAAAATCAGACAAAAAATAGAGGAAAAGTTTGGAAACATACCATGTCACCCATCCCCGGTGGTCTTTGATAAGAATGCACTTAGTCAGACAAGTGCAGTTGTTCCCTGAAGCCAACCATGATGAACAAATACTCACAAGGATGCACTAGACTCGCAATGATCTCCAAGAACTCAACATAATGCAAATGAGACAATGAAAGGGCAAAATTACTATTTATAGCTCAAAATTATGGTTTTTTTAGACTGACAGTCATGGTCCCCGAGAATTTCAATGGACTTGTACGCTACTCAAACGATCTCAAAATTGCATGAAACTTCACACGATAGATCACTATAATGATATAAAAATATGGTCTCAATTTTTGATTTTTTCGACCACTTTTTCTGAGGGGGCATATTTACACCCTAAGCATCACTCGGGCATACTGGGGCATAAATATTTCATTTTCTTTACTACAATGTTGTATTGACTTTGTTTGAAAGAGGGGCAAATGTAGACACCTAAAAATGTCTCATTGATCATGTACTAATTATTCATCTAATTAGTTAAATAATTATTTAATTAAGTTAATTAATCTTCTTCTTCTAAATTCATATTTCCTCATCATCTTACTAATTATTCCAATTTCAATTCTATCATCATTTAATCAATCAAACAGTTTTTTAATGTTAATTAAATATTATTTATTTAATTAATGGTGATTATTAATCTTTCAGTTTAAATAATCTTTATTATTTAAATGAATTTATTCTCAATTTCTATCTCTAATCATCTAATCATTAACTCTTTTTCTAAATATTTAAAAATAAAAAATAAAAGTGGAGAACCAGTAATTTTATTAATTATAAATTTATACAAACCTGGTTCAAAGAGAACGGGTAGGAAAGAACCAAACAAAGAAAACCTTTGGTCTTGCTCATAAAAAAACCCCATCGAGAAGACAACATGAACAATTACATCGAAGAGGAGAAATGAGATCTCCAAACCAGCCGAATCCATCCCAAAAAAGGCTTATAAGCCAACATCGATACTAAAATGATACCCCAGCCCATCCAAAATTTGTGAGCCAAATACAAAATCACCTGCCAAAGAGCACAAGAGAAGCCGAAGAAAATAAACATCAAGAATGAAGAAACCAATTTCTTGGACCCTCATCTGGAGGAGGCAAAATCACCTCAAACTGAGAAGCAACCAAAACCTAAACATCTAGAGCAACCACCTGCAAAGGCTCCACCATAGTTGGGAGAGACATAACTACATTCATAGAGTCAAGAAGGAAGTGTAAACCTGAAAAAACATTTACAGCCGCAACCAAGGTAACTGGAGAAACATGATCCAAGAAGGCTACAAGAGAAAATATTGTGTCATCATAAATATTAGAAACCAAACCACCTCTCAATAGTGAAAGTAATTCATAATGCCAACCATTAGATAATAGTTGATAATGAGATAAAAGCCACCATAAGGAAAATGACCAAACTCAAAATGATAAGAAGATAGAGAATTATCCAAATTAGAAGTAGAATAAAAAGAGGGATGTATCTATGCATCCAATAATGCCTAAACCAAAGAAGCATCCATGAGCATATACATACAAACATTAACAAAACGAGAAACCACTTCAGCAAGGAAAACATTAGCATTTTCCACCAGCCACTGCTTGCCAACCACCTTACAAATAGCAATAGAAAACTCCAAAGAATGAAAATTAAACAACCTACCAAGTTTCTGATCATCAAAGGCATGAGTATCCTGAAAATCACAATTCTTAATAGGCAACGAGATTCGAAAAACAAAACACAAAGAATATAGGGCCAACAAGCATATATAAAGAGAAAAGAAGCATCATTAATCGATAATCTTATCGCACAAGCAACCATAATATCACACAAGCCTAACATATATTGATGTGAAATCATAAAACCACACGAGCCATAACACAATCCTCGTACCAACAAATGTACACAGGTTGCCACACCTCAAAGAAGAAATCATTAATCAATGCCTTAAAAAAGAAAAATCATGTGAGGCATAGTAGTACAAGAGTTATTATAATACAATCAGAGAAGATCACCTCGATCAAGATGCCACCCCAATCAACACATCAACTCAGAAGCTAAGAACTGACCAACACACTCCTTGCAATTATGAATAAGGATGCAATTTGATGTAATCAAGTAAAGATGCCAAAAAAAGGCCCCGTACTCCATCCCACCAAAAATGTATACATATTAACAATTCCAAGCAAAGTGCAAGGTCGAGGCAAAGCTAAAGAAGATGACCCAAAAGAATTCAAATAAAATCCCTAGGAAAGTGCTTAGATTTTATAGGCAAAGGAGGCAGACAACACACATCTATATCCTCAAACATTTTAATATTCTCATCGAAGGCCTTATTAGCCAAAAAATATGCAATGAAATTTGCTTCCCTATAACAATGAGAAATAAAATAAGAATTAAAGAACTTAAGTTGTAACAAAATATTATCCAACCAATATTGTAAATGTCAGGAATTGTAAACTCGATTAGAAACAACATAAAAGACCACCATAGAATCTCCTTCAATCACAACATCTTTAAAATCCAATGACATTAGCATATCTAGCCCAACAAAGAGTGCTTGAAATTCTACAACATTATTAGTCCCATCCGGGATACACTGACACATTTCTCTAATAAATTTGGAATCATCATCATTAATCACCACCCCAATGGAAGACTTACCTGGGTTGCCACGTGAAGCACCATCAAAATTTAGCTTCTACTTGGACCTAGGAGGTGGTAACCAAGTCATCCCTATTATGTTGATTTTAGAAACCATTTTCCTAGAAATAGCACTCTGAGAAGGAATTAAATGCAAGACCGACCAATGCCTCATAATCTAGCTATCCCAAGAGGTAAAACAACACTGAGAACATAGAATCTTATAAATAAAAGCCAAAGCAAATTTAGAAACAGATTTATCAATGTAGAAAAGTACATCCAACAGGGAGGAAATCTTCTTCCTAAAGATTCCATTGTTCCTCTCTAGCCATATATTCCAAATCAAAATAGAAGGGGCAATGTCCCACAAACAAGCATAAAAAGAAGATGAACACAAAGAAGGCCAACTCCTAAACTAAGACTGTAAATCTCCACATAATGTAACAAACCAATTTAATTTATCAAAAAGCCAGTACCAACACTCTTAAGAAAAAGGACAATGTATAAAAAGGGGATTAGTTGATTCCAAGGAACATCCACACAATACACAAGGAAACACAACAGTGATCCCAAGTCTATCTAATCTCATATCAATGAGGACTCTATCCTGAACAACTAGTCATGCAAAAGCACCCGCCTTTGGAAGACAGGCAATATGCCAAAAAAGTATGGAGGGCCATACTTCCCCCCTACAATTACCAAATAAAAACTTATACGCACCTTTAACCAAATACTCCCCAGACTTAGAATGGACCCAAATTAACTCATCATCACAATCGGAAAAAACAATTTGGCGCTTATTTAACTCCTCAACATAAGTAGACTTAATCTCTTGCCCAACAGGGAAAGAATCTATCGATTCTCATCTGGCAACCAACACAAGACCAGACAAATCCAAATAAAAGTAATCTACCACAAAAATACCCCAAGAAAACTTTAATTGAGACACAAGGGTCGACCAATCTCTAATACTAGTCAGAGCAGAAAAACCATTCCATACTTCCTCCCAAAATTTGGCTTTCCTACCATTATGCACAAGCCAAGATAAACTAGGTAGGATAACAAACCTACATTCAGACATAAAATTCCAAATTGTAGAACCTTAAGGAAGCAAGGAAGCTGTAAAAACAATCTCCCTAGGGATATTCCCTAAATATTTTGCAAACAAAATTGAAGCCCACTTAGAAGAAGATTCTTTATATAACTTCCACACTAACTTAGCCCCTAAAGCCAAATTTTGCCTACCTAAATCTCTAATACCAACACCTCCCCAGTCCTTCAAAGAACAAACTTTATCCCAAGCCAACAAAGGTATTCTAGCCCTACCACTCACATTATCATTCCACAAGAATGACCTCAGAACTGACTACAAATTAACAACCACTTTTTTAGGAGCCTTTGATAGCGACATCAAATAAATAAGAACCACATTCAAAATAACCTTGATAAGCACTATCTTACTAGGGAAAGTAAGCCACTTATGACTCCAAGAAAGAATCCTTGATGATATGGAAGAGGAGATTCTCTCCCAAAAGTTATGCTTCTCAGAACTAGTATAAAAAGGAATCCCTAAATACTTGCAAGGAAAGTGACCAACATTAAACTTTCAAAACTTAACCAACCTTGACTGTACCAAGGGAGAAACATTAAGAAAAAAAATCCTAGATTTAGCACTATTCACCTTTTAGCTAGAAAAAGCCGAGTAATCTATGATAATCTTACTAATAACTTTTGCCTTAGCCATAGTGACATGACCAAATAATAAAGTATCATCAACAAAAAGACAATGTGAGTGCTTAACTACCATATTTGGAATACTAATACCCTTCCAATGACCATCCTCCCTAGCAGCCAAGATAGATTTGCTTAAGGCTTCAGCTAAAATGATAAACAGGAAAGGCGACAAAGGATCTCCATGCCTAAGGCCTCTAGATGAGGCAAAAAAACCACAAGGGGAACCATTCAAAATCACAAAAAATCTAGCAGTAGAAATTCATTCATTTATCCACCTCACCCACTTAGCCCCAAAACCAAATTTTCTAAGGACAGAAGATAGAGCCTGCCAACTAACCCTATCATAAGCTTTCATCATATCTAATTTAAGAATCATTACATGAATAGAAAGGTTGGAGATATAATGCAAGATCTCATGTTCCACAATGGCCCCTTCTACAGTTTCCCTACCAGGAATAAAAACACCTTGCTCACCCGAAATAATCTTAGGGATGAGCCTAGAAAGCCTCACAAAGATTTACCTAGTAATTATTTTATACAATGTGTTACATAAAGCAATTGGGTGAAAGTCAACAAAATACTTAGGATTCTCTATCTTAGGAATGATGGCAATAAGAGTAGTATTCATCTCTTTCAAAATAAACCTATTACACTTGGCATCCTCCAAGACAAGAAGAATCTCATCCCCAAGAAAAGACCAACACTTTTGGAAGAACAAAGCAGTAAAACCATCAGGACCCAGGGTTTTATCAGAAGCCATAGAAAAAAACAACCTCTTTCACCTCTTGATTGGAAAAATGGGCCATAAGCATTTTATTATCCTCCTCAGAAATAAGTTGTGGAATGGCCGAAACAAAACTATCACCAAAAGAAGAAGATTCTACAATCAACAAAGATTTAAAGAACCTAATGGATTCAATGGTGATATCCTTTTCCTTGGTTAAGAAGACCCCAAAAGAGTCCTGAATACAAGAGATCATACTCCTCTATCTCTTCATTTTAGTGGAGGAATGAAAAAATTTAGTGTTCCTATCCCCCTCCACAAGCCACAAGTCCCTAGACTTCTGTCACCAATAGATTTATTCCTGGGAAAGGACTTCCTCAAGCTGGGAATTCAAAAGTTTGTGTTTAGCAAAGGCAATAGAGTCCATACCAATACTCATAACCACATTGTTTAAGGCTGGACTACTTAAAGTTTTACAATCCAATAAATAGTTTTTTTGAATAAAAGAATTAAAATCAACCACAATACGTTTATTAGGTAAAATGCCACCAATTTTATCATCCTCATAAGCAATAGCAGTAAAATCCCCTCCAAAGACCACAAACTGTCCCTGAAGAGGGGATAAGATAACAGTTAAAGAATCCCAAAGATCTCTTTTCCCTAAAATAGTCATTGGACCATAAATATTGAATAGCCAAATTTAACATTAGAAACCTTGCTTTTCACAAAAGCCAACATCCAGTAAGGAGCATAAATAACTAGAGATAATTCAATAGTAACATCATTCCAGAGGAAAGATAAACCCCCTGAAGTCCCCGCAGAGGGGGAAACACAAAATTCCAAGCCTTCCATTTAGAAAACAAAAAATCGGCACCTTGCACACTCAATTTAGTTTCTTGCATCATAAAAATGTCACACTTCATTAAGTCCAATTGGGACTTAATCAAGCATATCTTGTTAGGGGCATTTAAGCCCCTAACATTCCAAGAAATGACCTTCATTGTCCTCGAGGGGAGGCATTAACTCCCCTCTTTTTAAGAGCACCATCCTGACCATCCTTACCCACCACAAAAGATTCCTAAAGATTGCATTTGGTAGCAACAAACCTAGTAAAAGGAGGGCTAAACTTATTTTTCCTCTTCACAAAACTAGAACCCAGACTCAATAGAGTAGAATGGATTCCAACATCTACTTCCAACTAAGTGTAAAATGCCTTTGGCTTCCTACCCCGCTTAACAAGAGATGGTAACGGTGAAGAAGGAGACAAAGGAGTTTATACTAAAGGATTATTAATTATAGGATAAAAACCTACCTTATTATCCTCACACAAAACATTCTCACAACCCAATGCTTTATCTAGAGAGAGAATTTCAAAAGGATTGTAGGTCAGAGGGATAAACAAGGAAGTATTTAAATTGACAAGATCTTGATCCATCACATTAACCACCTTGTCAATAACATCCTGATTCAAAGTGATATTATTTTCATATACAAGCCTCTTGACTTGATAAATTAAGCTCTCATCCGAAACAACAAAAGTCGATTCAATCCCATGAACCAAAGGATCAGACTCCCCTTGAGGCAATCCATTCACAAGCTCTTGATTAGGCATAGAAGCACTCATAAAAGGTACCCCCTCATTAGGAAACCCTAAATGAGAACCCGATCCAATCAGCTCATTAGTTTTTTACAAAACATCCCCATCAGGGACAAATTTCTCCTGAATAGAAACCCCTTTAGTATCCTTCAATATAGAAGGGAAAACATGATGGGAAACAAGATGCAATTGATATTCATGATAGACTGAAGATTAAAGGTTTATCACACCTTTGTTAGCAGGTTTTGAAGGTTGAACCTCCTTTTTACCAAATGATAAACCTTTTACGGTAACAAATAATGGAGAATCCATAACCATAGAAGATTTTAAAAACCAATGAGAATCACGAACAATTATTTTCCTCCAAATCCCATCAATAGACTTCAAACTACAATTGCAAGTAACCACAGAAGACAAGTTGAGTAACACACAAATCTTAACCCTAAAAACCCCATCATCAAATAAAGAATGTGAATGCATAAACTTCCCAAAAGAATCCCATATTCTTTGCAAAATATCAGGATTAGAAAATTCATATGGGAGATCAGGAAGAGAAAACCAAGTAGGAATAGTTTTAACAATATCCTGAGAAGTCAAGAAAATAGGTTTCCAACATTTCACAAAAACCAAATTATGACCAAACCAAAAAAATGGCTTTTCAAGGGCCTTGATTTTAGCTGCCTCAAAATCAAAGATAACTATGAAAGAACTCAAAGGGAGAACCTGAAAATAAAGCATACCATACCATAATTCATGAATCTTATGATGTAGCTTTGAAAGCAAAATATTATCTCCCCAAACCTGAATGAAAACAACCAAAGAATGCAAGTCCCTAGCCTTCTTGTCCAATGGAGCTTCAATCACATAGATACAGGGAAAAGGAAACCATACTTTATCCACCGAATTATCCTTGCCCAATGACTTGCCCTTATCAAGATTCACATCATCTGTCATCGATGGCCGCAGATTCTCAGAGGATTTTTCAACTATTACCTTGCTTGAACCCTCATTCTTTTTAGGGTTATATCCAGACCCCTCATTCCCTAAACCAACCCTATTTTGTCTGTTTATCAAATATAAATCCTAAAAAACCTCTTGGTTTATGCATATCATCCCTCTTATTCTATTGATGAAAGAAACCCTTGAAATAATTTGATTTTGACCAGCCAACGTCTCTCTGAAGCCATTCCTACTGCTCCAGAGCTAGCACATCTACCCACTTCCCATTCTGAAAAAACCTATTGAGGAACATGATCACCCTATAAACCATATGGATCTTAAGGAGGAAGGGGATCATCGAGGGCATCCTCACCCCAAGAAGAATTTCGTAGCCGAACCCTACTTTGTGAAATCTCGCCCATAATTTTATCCCCAACTCTTTTTCTAAATATTAATTATTTAATTAATTGTGATTTAATTCCTTTAATTATATAATCTTTACTATTTAATTAAATTCCATTTCTAAATTAAATTATTTAATTAACTAATTAATTCTTTAAATTCCATTTCCAGTTCCCCAAATTACAATTTTGTTTAATTTCATAATCCTATAATTCAAATTCAAATTCTAATTCTTCAAATTTCTCCTAATTTCAAATACATGTGCATGATTTCAAAAATCAAATTGAAAATCAAAGTCATGTTCTAAATATATACAAATAATAAATTGAATTTAAAATAAATTCAATATTTCAATGAAATATCATGCAAAGATTAAATTGAAAATCTAAGTCAAAGTGCAAGCACATGCTAAATTAATTAATTCAATTATCTTTTCAATCTCTATTTCTATCTTCCACTTTACTTTTTTCCAAAAAGCTCTCAATCAAGTTTCAATCAGTTAACTATTTAATCTACTTTAATTGATTAATTGCATAATTTCTTTAATTCTCTCCAATCATTCTTTTTCTATCTTCTAGTTATATTTTTCTAAATAACGCTTTCTTTGTCATCAATTAATTATCCTTCAATCATTCTTTTGCATCTTTCAATCAACTTTTTTCTCAATCAGTTAACTCATTTATCTATTAAATTTATTGAGTTCCACCTCCAAATCAGCAATTCAACTATCAATCAGCATGTGCGCTCACTTGATTTCCACCTCTTGATCAATATGTTCCACCTCTAATTCAATCCTCTCAAAAAATCTATAAATTGAGCATTCAATATCTATTTTCAACAATCATGAACTTTGAATATTTGTGTCATTTGCAGGTTGCCAATGCGACATCTGAGAGCCACCATACCACAAAGAAGAGAAGAAGAATGGAAGCCATATGTAGTCATCACATAGGGCGATTTTATTGAATATTTTTGCATTCCTATTTGCTTGATTGTATCATTTCATTGGTTTTGTTTAGGATTGTTTGATTAGATAGGGATTCGTGATTTCTCTTTATTTCTAGTTGAATTAATGAAGAATTTTAGCATAGACATTTTGGTGAACCCGATGTGAAGATATAAGCTAATGCATAAAAAAACAAACGCATGTGTAACACTAACCACTATTGCATGACACATATGCTAATGCGGTACACTTAAGAATTTTGTGTAACATTAAAGGTGTATGCGTAAACATCGACAAATGATTGCCTAAAGACTAAAAGCAAGGGCTCTGAAATAATTTTTTGATAAATTGACAAAATCAGGCAAAAAATAAAGCAAAAGTTTGGAAACATACCATGTCGCTCATCCTCGGTGGTCTTTGATAAGAACGTACTCATTCAGACAAGTGCAGTCGTGCCCAGAAGCCAACCATGATGACAAATAGTCGCAAGAATGCCCTAGACTCGCAATGATCTCCAAGAACTCAACACAATGCAAATGAGCAAATGAAAGGGCAAAATTACTATTTATAGCTCAAAATTAGGGTTTTTTCACACCGATGGTCATGGTCCCCTTGAATTTTAATGAAATTGTAGGCTATTCAAATGATCTCGAAATCACATGAAACTTCGCACGATTGCTCACTATAATGATATCGAAAATATTGTCTCAATTTTTGAATTTTTCGGCCACTTTTTCTTAGGGGGCATATTTACACCTTAAGCGTCACTGGGGCATACTTGGGCAAAAACCTTTCATTTTCTTTGAAACAATGTCGTGTTGACTTTGTCTCAAAGAGGGGCAAATGTAGACACCTAAACATGTCTCATTGATCATGTACTAATTGTAGACACCTAAAATTGTCTTGTTTAATTAAATATATATTTTTATTTATTTAATTATTTTAGCCTAATTCTTCTATTAATTAAATAAATCTTTATTTATTTAAATAATTCATTTATCCTCTTCTAGCCTTATTTCTCATTTAAATAAATACTTTTATTTATTTAAATTATCATTTTCCTAAATTAAGTAAATACTTTTATTTATTTAAATTATCATTTTCCTAAATTAAGTAAATAAATCTTTATTTATTTAATTAATTCATTAGCCTTTTCTACCCATGACACATGTCATTCATCTCTTAATTCCTACGCTACCTACCCTCTCATTATTTTCTTATTTCCTCTACCTACCCTCTAATCCTAGCCGACCATTTATCTTTTACTCCTCTCAATCTTATCCCTCCATTTCTTATAAGTGTCTTCTATATAAGGAGATGATTCCTTCATTATCAACCCTAATCAAGCATTCTAGCATTCAAACTTTCATATGCGATCAAGCCTACTTGCAACCACATTTCCATTCTTTGTTGAGCTCTTGTGCACATATAAAATCTGAGAGCAAATATATCAAGCAAGATCAATGGAGATAGGAAGAATGGAGATCCAAACCCTATTGGACATTTGATGGTATAATCTTTGTGATTTCATTTGATTTGCATTGTCTTAGGTAATCTTCATACGTTATGGTGGATCTTTGTTGATTGTTAGGCTAGGGTTTTGTGGTTGAATTCATTTAGTCTTTCAATATTGTTGTTTCCATTTTTACCATAAAAATTTTGGCATGCCCCGTGGGACATGGATTTTTGTTAGATCTATGTTTTTTGCAAGTTTTTCTAACCCTATATTGCGGTTTTGTAAAACAATTTGGAGAATAACCTTATGTAGCTAGGGTTTTGGACATAAAATCAAGATCTTGGAGAGATTTGATCCGATCTCACAAACGGCTACGAAATTTTGCACCAAATTTTGTTGGAAGGTTGAAGACAATATCAAGAGATCTCAATCCAAAATTTTGAATTTTGGAGCACATTTTCATTTTCCATGAATATTTTAGGAATTTTTATAAAAAAATAATTTTGAGAGAAAATGAGAGATTTTTTTGGTTTTTCTTACATTTTTGGAATTCTCTCAGAATTATACATAGGATCTATTGTTTGTGATTTTAATTTTGATGCAAAATGTTTCCTAAAAAATCGGATCTTTAAAAATTAGGGTTTTTCATTATTTTGATTAGATCTCACAAACGGCTTTGCATTTTAGAATAAAGTTTTTTTTCAGGTCAAAAATTGTATCAGAGGTTTTCAATAAAAAATATTAGATTTTTTGGAGCATATTTGAATTTTCTTTGAATTTTTTTATGTATTTTCATAAAAAAATAATTTTGAGAGAAAATAAGTGAATTTTTCGGATTTTCTTACATTTTTGGAAATATATCAGAATTATACACAGGATCTGTTATTTGTGATTTTAAATTTGATGCAAAATCATTCCTAGAAAATCGGATCTTTAAAAGTTAGGGTTTTACATTATTTTGATCATATCACACAAACTGATTTGAATGTTTATAGTAGGGGAATTATTTAGGTTTGGAAGGCTATCAGGAGTGTCCAGTAAAAATTTCAGATCTTTTTGATCGATTGTGAATTTTATATTATTTTTTATAAAAAAATTAATTTTTGGAGCAAATTAGCAATTTTTTTGGATTTTCTTACATTTATGGAAATTTCTTGAAATTTTACAAGTTCTTTATTTTTTTTATGATACAAAAGAACTCATGGAAAATCAGATCTTTGAATTTGTCAAAAAACACATTGTTGAACGTCCCCTATTTCACAAAGTCTTTTGGATCTAAAATGTACCTAATTTGTGTGCTTGCAGGAGGGGTATTTATTGAAAAACTACTAATAAAAATTTGTTGCAAAATTTTGGCAAGGGTTTTTTTATCTTCATTATGTGCCTTGTTTTCATAGATTATCAAACACTTCAATTGGTGCACTAAAATTGAACCAATGTCTTTTGTGTCTTGAACAATAGGCTCTTTTTGTTTAATCTCTAGAGGGCCTGTCTCCCCGTGTGGTCATTAGGACTACTAGTGAGGAGAGAATGACCCAAGTGGTAGTGAGGAAAGCCACCTCTTTTGAACCACTATAAACAACTGTATCCATGGTGAAAGCCATGGGTAACATGTGCTAATTAATTCATACTGACACTAGATGTCTCCCCATAAACCCGTTTGATCAAATTTATTTGATCATTTGTAGGGCGTAACCCCTACCGGTTGGGAGCCTTCTGTATTCACAGAGCTGAAAGTGCTACATGTATGGCCACATGAGTGGATTCCCTTACTAGTACCTTTTTGTTCTAGAAAGATAAAATCCTTCTAGTTGTTGTGGCAAGAGGTCGGACCTCTAGAGCGGCCCACACACATATGGTTCTTAGTAGAGATACAAAGTTCGCCACTGGGAGTTTTTGTGGGGACTGATGCTTGGCTGCCCCAAAGAAGTGAGTGCCGAGGGTGGAGCCAGTGGGGTCAAGCATCTAAGTATCTGCTCTGAATAGCGTAGCCTTGGGGATAACCCCATGTGGGATCAACAACTATTGTCTTGGCCAACCATAAGAATTGTGCTTGTCTTCTTTTGAACATTCAAACAATCAAGACCAAACATCAAAATGTTGTGTCTTTTGTGTCTTCAAGTGTATGCAAAACATTTTTATATCAAACAACACACTTTTCTTTTGAGTCATTTTGAGTCTAAACACTTGCAAACATTGAGACCTCATCAACATTGTGTCCTCTTGTAACGAAAATAGTCAAAAATTTAGATTTGGTCACAACAAACAACTTCACAAATTGGAAAAATTTACAGTCCAACAAACAAGAGCAATCAGTTTCAGACTTATTGAGCTTCCTAGGTTATCTCTCTGAGTTTTTCATCTAGCATTCAACCTATTTCTGGATCTCACAAAGTTCATCATTTCTTTACACCTTGCATTACACTCACATTTATCTAAACTTGAGTCAAAAGGTCACTTGCTTGTCCTCATCTTTCTTTGTCAACACACTACATACAACAACATTTTGCTAAGTGGTCCCTCATCAAGGTCTATCACCTTTTGGTCTCATTTGGTCTTGCTTAGAGTCAAGGTCAACTTACCTCATCAAGAGAAACTATCATCTCTTTGGAAGCCACACCTACTCTACTACATACATACTTGGTCTTACACTTTGGACATTGCAAGTACACCTCAAATTCATTTACATTCCATCCAACTCTTGGTCTTCCATACTTTTCCATTTTCATCTAGTCTCCCGCATCTTGGTCAATACCTATTTCATGGTTGAAAACATTTCCCAAAAATCTAGGAGAGAAGCTAAAGAGGCTCAAGAATCTGCAAACATGAGTGCCTATGAGTATGCAAATGATATCTTTTTCAATTCTGATCATACCACATTACCTGACATGGATTCCTATAGAAACATTCCAAATGTTGAGAACATGGACACTATAAACAACAATGATACACACAATGATAATATGGACAAGTTTTCCTTACATTCAACAGAAGTGGAAGACTCCATTATGGATCCCTATTTTAATCAATTGGTTGAGGAAATGATGAGGAGAGATAAAAAATATTTCTTACAAGTGATGGCACAAAGTGGAGCTAAGATTCCTCATGATTTTGACATGTCTCAAATAATGGAACATCAACCTTTGCAACAAACTCACCTCAACATGGATCAAAGGAGGCCTAATAGTGGATGCAATAGAAGACCACATTTTGTCCCTGAATCACCATCATCTTTGTTTCAAAAACCTGAGGTCCCACATACACATGGTCAAGCATATGATACTCACCTTTGCAGGATGTTATGGAAGTCTTATGCAGAAAAATATACTCAATCATGTACCAATTCTAAGGACCAACCACCAAAGTAATTGGATATCCAAAGGCATGATAAAAATTTGGACACAAGGAAACCCCGTGTCAAATTTGGGGGAAACACATTATAAAAAACTCATGACATGCCTGTAGAGTATGGTATACATGGACAAAACAAATATTACATTCCTCATCATGACTCTATACCAAGTGGTCCTTATACAAAACATCACTATAGACCTCCTCCATATGAACATGTGTATGATCAATACCATCCATATATGCAACATGCTCCTCCTCCACTCGGTCCCTCAGGCATGGGATATGGTCCAAGAAGTCGATCTCCACCTAAGAACAATTTGGAGCAGCAAATTAAGGACTTACAAAAGAGAATGGAGGACATCGAAGCCAACTTACACAATGAGAGACATATGTCCCTATCCACTTGACAAAAGCATTCCTATGCCTCCTTTTCCTACACACTTTGTTACACCTAAGTTTGATAAGTATAGAGGCAAAGGAGATCCTAAAGCACAAATAAGACAATTTTTCATAGCTTGCATTGAGGTAGCAATAGAAGAGACATATTTGACGAGATTATTCCCACAGAGCTTAGGTGATCAATCTATGGAATGGTTCTCCCAACTCCCACCTACAATTAAGTCATGGGGTGATTTAGCAGAGTCATTTATCCAACATTTCTCATACAACATAGAGACAGACATATTGGTCACTACTTTGTGCAACACCAAACCAAGGGTTGGAGAATCTTTTTCATCATTTTTACAAAGATGGAGAAATCTAGCCAGCAGATGCTCTTGTGAAATTCCACAAAAACAATGGTAGAAATGTTCACACAGAATGTTAACAAAGACATTGGTTATGACCTAAGAAAAGCTTGTTTGTCCACCTTCAAGGACGTCATTGAAAAAGGCTTAGCAACAGAGAAGGTCCCAATTGAACAAGGAGTCATTAAGATATTCAAAGAAAACAAAGAGGACTTTAAAGGAAAAGACAAGCCAAGATTTTGGAATAAAAACAAGAACACAATCAATGATGGTGTTGTCAATGCCAATACAGTACGACCCAAAATCATTTTTTTGGGATCAAGCTCTACAAACAATCAAGTGAATACTCAAACAACTTCCAAATCATGAAGGAAGTACACCCCATTGGGAGAACCACTTGAATCAGCTTTCAAGAAGCTAGTGGCAAACAAGATAATAACAATTCCTGACAATCCTCCATACGAACCAAAGATCAAACCAAATGGGTGGAATGATGATGAGTACTGTGAGTATCACAAGAGAAAGGGACATAAAATAGGAAATCGCCATCAGTTGAAGAACATCATACAAGATCTTATTGATAGAGGTGACAGTGAGATCGAGGGGTAGTCTTCCAATCAAGAACATGAGATGTTTAAAGAACCATTCCCGAAACATGACAAGGGAAAAGTTAAAGCCACAGATGACCAGACCAACTATACCAGAGCATCCTATAACTATGATTCAATTGTCAATCACACTTTGATGGATAATTTTGTCTCTACCATTATCATAAAGGATAGAATGCCTGAAAATTCTGCCCAAAGACCTAAAATTGTCCTAAAAGGCATAGGACCTTCTTTTGAATCTACCTCTAAATGTAATGTCACAACTCATCGAGGTAAAGTCACCCTGCAATGTGCTCTAGCTAAAACCACCGCTTCCTCAGCAACCAAATCTAAGTATGACCTTATTTAGAATAGTTAGGGAAGACACCCGTTCTTATCTCAATCCTTGAGCTCTTACGCATATCCCCTGCACATAAAGCCATCCTTGATAAAACTTTGAGAGAAACCTCTGTCCCCATTGATCTGAATGTGGACCGGTTTCAAGCCATGGTGGGATACCTTTCTATTCCACATTCTCTTACATTCACCGAAGCTGACAACGCCTCCATAAGCCAACCACATAATGCACCTTTACACATTGAAGCCTTCCTCCACAAACACTGAATAAAATGAGTCCTGATAGATGGAGAAGTTGGTCTCAAGATTTGTACACTGAACACTCTTAAGAAATTGGGATATACTGAAAAGGCTATGAATTATACACATGCTATCACCATTAAAGCATATGATGATGAAGAGCACTCATCCAAAGGCACAGTCATGTTACCTCTCAGAGTAGGACCGGTTACAAAGGATGTGGTTTGTCAAGTCCTTGATTTAGATCACACATACAACATACTTTTGGAACGTCCACAGATTCATGAAATGAGAGTCGTTCCATCTACATACCATCAATGCATTAAGTTTCCTCATAATGGAGTTGAAGTAATAGTTAATGGTGATCCTAACCCATTCATATATTGCAACAATCTACGACCTAGATCAAAAATAACAATCCCAGTCAATTGAGAAGTTGTTCCTTCTTTAGCATATGTAGATCTAGAATCCTTGAAAGCTTCTACGTCAACACAAACAAAGTTCAAAGAAAATTTCAAGGTTAAAGACATGGGATGTGGTGAGTATATCTTTCATGTTGATCAACTCCCATTATCTCCTAAGGTATTCGGTCAACATGAACAATCTATAAACAATTTGCAATGCCAATGAATTGGGTACAAAGAACCTAGTGTTGTGGCTACTAAGTCTGAATGCAAATCTCCTCTGGTGGTGCAAGCAGCTCTTTATATCAATAGTCCTAAGAGTGGTTCTAACAAAGAATCTATTGAGCATATCACCAACCCTCTTGAGAACTCACATAGCTTTACCATATCATCCACTCATTCTATTTCTACTCCTCTCCTAGACTTGGATCAACAAGAATTACAAAAGCCCTTACTCATTGGGGATAAAAAATCAAGATTTGAAAAGCAAAATCTAAAAGTAAAAAATAAAGGAAAGTCCTTTAGTCCAAATCAAAATCAAAAGCTATTGGACTCTGCAAAAATCAAGGTCAAGGATAAAAAATCCTATGAAAGAAAAAGAGCAAGAGTTGATCTCCCCTAATATCAAAATAACTGGGGGAAAAAGTTCTACAATTGCAAGTGAAAAAGAATACTTGTTGATCCTAAGTCTCCATCATGCTATCCTACTTTCACTTCTTTTCGCAATCATAAGCCTTCATTCCTCATCCACGTGTTCCACACATCCATTCCCTTCTGGCGATACATCCTGGACCTTTAATAGAGCATCCTCAAAGGACTTTGTTATCAGTGATGACCAAAATTCTTTAGGTGACATGCATATGGGCCTATATAGTCCACACACTAGTAATTCTATCTCAGTTCCTTTATCAAGGAAGACAGTCACTCAAGCTACACATCATTTAGTCAAGGAACAATGCAGCTACAATCATAAGGTTAAGCCTCTTACATTTGAAGTAGGTGACTTTGTTCTCAGAGAGAATCCAAGAAATCAACAAGATCGAGAGAAGAAGAGAAAATTCAAACCAAATTGGCTTGGTCATTACATCATTACAACAGTCTATGGATCCTGTGCATATCATCTCTCAACTCTTGAGGGCAAACCTTTGGAGGATCCTATCAACAACTTGCACCTTCGCAGGTTTTACACATAGCTCTTCAGAGTATCCTTATTCAAAAATAAAAATAAAAAAAAAATAAAAAATAAAAATACAAAAAAATCATAAAAATTAAAAATTGTTACTTTGTGAAAACTTGGAAAATAGGCGCCTTGTGACACAAAAAAAATGAAAAATAAAAAAAGTAAAGAGAAATAATTTCATCCAATGGTGAAAACCACTTTCGTGGTGCCTTGGTCAAGTACCATGGTGAAAACCAGGTTACTGGCGCCATGTGTAGAGACATTGCTCCTCCCTCCTTCAGGATTGAATCTCATCCTTTCACTTTGCACACACTCACAACTTATCCATTTATAATAAACATACCCATTCCCATCATGGCTTGTTATTGATCTACCTAAGATTGGCTAATCATACATAATAATCCCTCCTTTTCACCCCTTTGCATCCATAATAAATCAGCTCCTATCTGTGGCTAAGGCAAATCCTATGTCTAGTGATGGGTGTGGAATTAAGAGCATCACACGTTCTGAGGAGTACAATTTCTTCCAGTTTTCTTTAGTCTATCCATGCATAATCCAAAATAAAGCAACATTTGCATTGCCAATCCACAATAAAGTTTCGTATTCTCCATAATAAAGTATCAGTTTCATGGATTCAGTCAGTTTTAGATGAGACACAAACACAACAATAGGCTTCAACAAATCAATCTTTCAATAGACTCAGACAACATTATGGTTTAGTGCTATCTATCCTTTTGTGAAAGTAAACATTGTGACCATAATCAAATAAGACTTATACAAGTGACAAGAGACACTGAACTTGAGGAATACAGTGGATGTTGGTGTTGAGTCTTGGTTTTCTTTTGATTTTATCTTTTTAATGACATGTCTTTTAGCTTTTCCAGGATGTCTTTGACTAGAGATTCTATCTCTAGGATGTCTTTGACTAGAAAGGCAAGGATGGGGTATTGTCACCTATTTTTCTTTGCTGTTTGTGGATTGTCTCTTAGTAATGCTATGACTTGTCCAAGGATATGAGGACACTGTGAGTCTAGTGTGAATTGGGGCTTTCTTTGTTTGTGACTATCTGATCTCCATGCAAACGGGTACAATGACTTTCTGGGTCGAACATATATTTGGATTGTCATAACCTATTTGCCATAATAAAGCTGAATGATGATAACACACAAGAAGCTCTTTCACTTCCATATCTTCTATCTTTCATTCCCCTTTCTTGATTGACCTCCATAGTCCTTCTTGAGTCTGTGTAGCCTATTATCACACGACTGAGTATAATGACATACCAAAAACATTTGCATTTCATATAGTTTTTCACCTGCATTACCACATATTAAGCATTTCATACATACATATAGATATCACAATTGCATCACATCCTACACACAACACATGTTAGCACATTCTACATTCTCATCATATTCATCTGAATTTCATACAATCACATTCACATATGCATAACATATTAAAAACATAAAATAAAAAAATATTGCATTTCATCATGTACATATTTGCATCCATATCATAAGCATCATATAGGTACACATGCATATAGCTACCGCAAGGATGAAACATCTCATATATATCTCAAAAAATCAAAGTGTCATGATACAATGATGTCAAAAATCATATGGCTACAATCACTTGAAGGTTTCATCATACAAATTGGTACAAAACTAATACATAGGGAGCCTTTCAAGGCTACGATGAACTCCCTCCCTCGGAGCCGCCTAACCTCAACAGAGTCTGAGCCCTAGAAGGACCCACCCCAGGATCATCTCTCTTGTCCCCTCTATCTGGTGGGGGTGGAGGACCCATGACCCCACCACTAGACGCCTGTCTCCTGTCTCTCCCTCCAGAAGTCATTGCCATCTGTGATGGTATCTGAAAGCTCCTAGTCCGCTAATCTGGTGGCACTACTTCATAGTAGAGGTCTCTCCAGTAAGCTATCTCCTTGCCTTCCTATAGAACATAGGCGTATCCAGCTCTGGTGTCCTCTGTTGCCTGTCTGCCTACCCTCAGTGTTCTCTTAGCCTCTATATAGCGCTGAATAGCCTTATCCCTCTCCTGCTCAGTATCCCTCAGCTGTCTCTTGAGACTAGCCACATCTCGCTCCAGATCTTGGATCTCATATGCCTATCACTGGAAAATCTCTCTCAAGGATAGTAGCTCATCCTCCCCCATCCCACAAACAACCCTCGTGTCACCCTATCCAGACATAGGAACCCACTGATCACTCCTACCAGCACCACTCGTAGTGCCAATCCGATTTGTGTCATGGTGTCCCAAGAAACATGTCCAACCCTCATCTCTAATCTTGGATCCTCAAACACTCGTCTTAGTGCATCCCTATCTCCCTCTCAATCGTATGGAACCAACTCCCCATCTATTGGTATCTGCAGTATCCTATACACATCCTCCAAGGTGACTGTTATCTCACCCATCGACAAATGAAACGTGCATGTCTCTGAGTGCCATCTCTCAGCTAAAGCAGTCAGCAATCCCATGTTTGCCTGAAACATAGGCACATACAAAATATGTCGTAGTCCCATAGCCTGAACTGCTGCTCTATCCTCGAGTGTCATCTCTGCTCACAAACTCTGAGTCGAAGGGAATCTCTCTCATGAATCCAACATCGATAGGTCCTCCTGTAGTCAAGCAAATCAACTGTGTCAATCCTAGTGGCATTCCCTGTTCATTACAAAGTGTTGTTTCCTATCCTAGTGGCATTTTTTGTACATCACAAACTGTTGCTTTCTACCCTAGTGGTACTCCCCATTCATCACAAACAACTGCTTTTTATCCTAGTAGCATTCCCTATTCATCACAAAGTGCTTCTTTGATCATATATTTTAGGGCACCTACTTGAGTGTATCCTCTTGAGTAGCTTATCCAATTGACAGCATATGTTCTATCACAAAATTGTCAATTTCAACCTAATCCAATTGGCAACATATGTTCTATCACAGAATTGTTAATTTCTTTGGTACTCCATGTTCATCACAAAGTGCCTTGATCTATCCTATCTTAGGGCCTGTGCTTGAGTGTATCCTCTTGAGTAGTTTCCTGATTGAAAACGTATGTTCTATCACATAATTGTCAATCCTAGCCCTATCTTCTATCCTAGTCTTCCCTAGAGGACCTACTTGAGTGTATCCTCTCAACAACTTATCCAATCGACATCGTATGTTCATCATAAAACTATCGATTTGTCCTTGAAGACACAAACACACTTACATACTGCACATAAACACCTATCCTCCATAAAAAACCCGAAATACACAAACACGCTCGCATTGAACATAGACGTTGCTGCATTCGTAGACGCGCCTGACACAAACACAGATGCACCTAAGCTACTTAGACGTGCCTAGGACCAACACAGACATGCCTTCCCATCTTTTAAACCGCTTGATATTTTCTAAAGCACATTTATTACCCTGCCTAACATGCATTTATGACAACAATTAATGCAACAAAGTACAAGGAGGTTTTGTGGTACTCACTAGCTCTCCTGCATCTGCTGGCCTTTGAAATCAGCGAACACGATTGAATCTGTGAACCAATGCCATCGCTGTTGACTGCTGATCGCTCTTTGCTCTCTCTGCACTCAGATCTCTTGGATGTGTGGATGACAATGAGGATGTTTTTCCCTCATAGTCTATCTTACAGACTGCCCTCTCTTTGCACTCGGATCTCTTGGATGTGTGGATGACAATGAGGACGTAATTCCCTCGTAGTCTATCTTATAGACTGCCCTAGCCCTGGTCTCCTGTGTTCATCTTCTTTATCCCGTGACTCTATCACTCTATCCTATCTAGTCAGTCCATTCTAGCCTTTCTTTCTTATCAAGAGATTGTCTACGATCTTTTCAGACATTTTCATCCAATCTCTTGAGGGGGCATATCATTCCCATCTTGGGGCAACTTTGTATCAATTAATCTTATCTTTTTTGAAACAACGTGACAAACTGCATTATCTCAAAGAGGGAAAAATGTAGACACCTAAAATTTTCTTGTTTAATTAAATAAATATTTTTATTTATTTAATTATTTTAGCCTAATTCTTCTATTAATTAAATAAATCTTTATTTATTTAATTAATTCATTTATCCTCTTCTAGCCTTTTTTTTCATTTAAATAAATACTTTTATTTATTCAAATTATCCTTTTCCTAAATCAAGTAAATACTCTTATTTATTTAATTGATCCCACTTCCTCTATTAATTAAATAAATCTTTATTTATTTAATTAATTTATTAGCCTTTTCTACCCATGACACATGTCATTCATCTCTTAATTCCTACACTACCTACCCTCTCATTATTTTCTTATTTCCTCTACCTACCCTCTAATCCTAGCCGACCATTTATCTTTTACACCTCTAAATCTTATCCCTCCATTTCTTATAAGTGTCTTCTATATAAGGAGATGCTTCCTTAATTATCAACCCTAATCAAGTATTCTAGCATTCGAACTTTCATATGCGATCAAGCCTACTTGCAACCATATTTCCATTCTTTGTCGAGATCTTGTGCACATATAAAATCTGAGAGCAAATATATCAAGCAAGATCAATGGAGATAGGAAGAATGGAGATCCAAACCCTATTGGACATGTGATGGTATAATCTTTGTGATTTCATTTGATTTATATTGTCTTAGGTAATCTTCATATGTTATGGTGGATCTTTGTTGATTGTTAGGCTAGCGTTTTGTGGTTTAATTTATTTAGTCTTTCTGAGACAATGACATATTCTGTATGTACTTGAGTTTCAGGTGAACATAAATGATTGAATTCATTTAGTCTTTCAATATTGTTGTTTCCATTTTTACCATAAACACTAATTATTCGTCCAATTAGTTAAATAATTATTTAATTATTTAATTAAGTTAATAAATCTTGTTCATCTAAATTCATATTTCCTCATCATCTTACTAATTATTCCAATTTAAAATCTATCATCATTTAATCATTCAAACCATTTTCTAACGTTAATTAAATATTATTTATTTAATTAATGGTGATTATTAATCTCTCAATTTAAATAATCTTTATTATTTAAATAAATTCATTATCAATTTATATTTCTAATCATCTAATCATTAACTCTTTTTCTAAATATTAATTATTTAATTAATCATTATTTAATTCCTTTAATTATATAATCTTTATTATTTAATTAAATTCCATTTCTAAATAATTCAATAATTTCTTTAAATTATTTAATTAACTAATTAATTCTTCAAATTCTATTTCCAATTCTCTAAATTATAATTTCGTTTAATTTCATATTCCTATAATTCAAATTCTAATTCTTCAAATTTCTCCTAATTTAAAATACATGTGCATGATTTCAAAAATCAAATTGAAAATCAAAGTCAAGTTCTAAATATATTCAAATAATAAATTGAATAATTTGAATTAAATATCATGCAAAGATTAAATTGAAAATCTAAGTCAAAGTGCAAGCACATGCTAAATTAATTAATTCAATTATCTTTTCAATCTGTATTTCTATCTTCCGCTTTACTTTTTACCAAAAAACTCTCAATCAACTTTCAATCAGTTAACTATTCAATCTATTTTAATTGATTAATTGCATAATTTTTTTAATTCTCTCAAATCATTCTTTTTCTATTTTCTTGTAAGTTTTTTCTAAATAAAGCTTTCTTTGTCATCAATTAATTATCCTCCAATCATTCTTTTGCATCTTTCATTCAACTTTTTTCTCAATCAGTTTACTCATTTATCTATTCAATCTATTGAGTTCCACCTCCAAATCAACAATTCAACTATCAATCAACATGTGAACTCACCTAAGTTGCACTTCTTGATCAATCTGTTCTACCTCTCATTAAATCCTCTCTAAAAATCTATAAATTGATATTCAATCTCCATTTTCAACAATCACGAACTTTGAATCTTTGTGTCATTTGTAGATTGCCAACGCGATATCTAAGAGCCACCATACCACAAAGAAGAGAAGAACAATGGAAGTCATATGCACTCACGGAAAAGGGAGATTTTATTGAATATTTTACATTCCTATTTGCTTGATTGTATCATTTCATTGTTTTTGTTTAGGATTATTTGATTAGATAGGGATTCATGTTTTCCCTTTATTTCTAGTTGAATTAATGATGAATTTTAGCATAGACATTTTGGTGAACCCGATAGACACGAGGGTAACACTAAACACTATTGTGTGACACATATGCTAATGTGGTACAATTAAGACTTTTGCGTAACATTAAAGGCATATGCATAAACATCGACAGGCGATTGCGTAAAAACTAAAGTAAGGGCTTTGATTTTTTTTTATAAAAAAATTGACAAAATTAGGCAAAAAATAAAGCAAAATTTTGGAAACATACCATGTCATCCATCTCTGGTGGTCTCTGATAAGAACACACTCGCTTGGACAAGTGTAGTCATTCCCTAAAGCCAACAATGATGATCAAATACTTGCAGGGATGCAATAGACTTGCAATGATCTCCAAGAACTCAACACAATGCAAATGAGCAAATGAAAGGTCAAAATTACTATTTATAGCTCAAAATTACAGTTTTTTCACACCGACGGTCATGGTCCCCCTAAACTTCAACGAACTTGTAGGCTAATCAAATGATCTTGAAATCACATTAATCATTGCATGATTGCTCACTATACTGATATCGAAAATATGATCTCAATTTTTGAAAATTTTGACCACTTTTTCCAAGGGGGCATATATACACCCTAAGCATCACCGGGGCATACTAGGGCAGAAATCTTTTGTTTTCTTTGAAACAATATCATGATGACTTTGTCTCAAAGAGGGGTAAATGTAGACACCTAAAAATGTCTCATTGACCATGTACTATGTATTCATCCAATTAGTTAAATAATTATTTAATTTTAATTAAGTTAATTAATCCTGTTCTTCTAAATTCATATTTCCTCATCATCTTACTAATTATTCCAATTTCAATTCTATCATCATTTAATCATTCAAACCATTTTCTAATGTTAATTATACATTATTTATTTAATTAATGGTGATTATTAATCTTTCAATATAAATAATATTTATTATTTAAATGGATTCATTCTCAATTTCTATCTTTAATCATCTAATCATTAATTCTTTTTCTAAATATTAACTAAATATTTTCTTTTTTTGATTGATAAAAGGCCGAAGCCTAAGAAATTTTATTAATTAAAGAAAGTGATTACAAACTCCATTTGGTGTGGGTACCGGTAGGAAAGAATGGAGGAAGAAATCCTCTGGTCTCGCCCAGATCCCTTAGAGGATCAGAATCTAATGATATACATAACAAGAATAAGAACAAGATACAATAGTGCTTGGGGAAATCACATCAAGGTTGAGCTATATGACAGAGAGTTATCGATCTAGAATTTTGAAGTTATGAAAAAATTGCTCATTTCTAAAAATGATGTTTGCATCACCCTTTATTGCCTAGATCTAGTCTCTCGGAAGAAGGTTACAAAATGTTCCCCGAATTTGCAAAAGATCTTACGACCAAGATTAGTGTTAGGAAAAATACTACAAATATTAAATGAGAGAAGAATGTCAAGAGACTCCCTGAATGAATAATAAAGCTCCAGAACCCTCAAGGGGAAGGCCCTGCTAGGCTAATTGTGACCAAACCCACATAAAACCTTCAGACTTGTACTACATCAATCACTCAAGAGATGTTAGCCCAAAAAAATATTGCACAACTAATGGTGCCAAGCCTTCATTATTAATCTACAACAACCTTAGAGACTATAAGTAATGTTAAGAGTTTATGAAGCTAAAATCACAGTATAACAATTTCATAGCACTATACTAGGAGATAGGAAGCCATTCAAAAAAGGACAATAAGACCAAATCTTTCCAAATCTAGATCATATCTCTCCTGCTTACTACAAAGATAAATTAAGATGGCTTCCACCTTTTAAACATAGACAAACATCCTGCGCAAGAGAGGAGAAAGGAGGAGAAAACCCTGAATCAGATTATAGAAAGAAGCTTGCATAATCAATATAGAAACCTATAGATGAAGTCAGAAACAACCTCCTTACTAAATCATCCATTATCATCCAAAAGAAAGCAAAGGCCAAACACTGCTTAAACGAAACCAAGCAGATATCTCTATACATCTAGATAAATATATATATGTACTTTTATATACCCATATATATGTATATGTACACACACACACACACATATAAATTTCTATATATATCCATACAGATAGAAAAAAGAAAAATATTAACTAAATATAAATTATTTAATTAATTGTGATTTAATTCCTTTAATTATATAATTCTTATTATTAAATTAAATTCCATTTTTAAATAATTAAATTATTTCTTTAAATTATTTACTTAACTAATTAATTCTTCAAATTCCATTTCCAATTCGTCAAATTGTAATTTCATTTAATTTCATATTCCTCTAATTCAAATGTGAATTCTAATTCTTCAAATTTCTCCTAATTTCAAATACATGTGCATGATTTCAAAAATCAAATTGAAAATCAAAGTCAAGTTCCAAATATATTCAAATAATAAATTGAATTTAAAATAAATTTAATATTTGAATTAAATATCATGCAAAGATTAAATTGAAAATCTAAGTCAAAGTGCAAGCACATGCTAAATTAATTAATTCAATTATTTTTTCAATCTCTATTTCTATCTTTTGCTTTAATTTTTTCCAAAAAGCTCTCAATCAACTTTCAATCAGTTAACTATTCAATCTATTTTAATTGATTAATTGCATTCCAATCATTCTTTTTCTATCTTCTAGTTAGCTTTTTCTAAATAAAGCTTTCTTTGTCATCAATTAATTATCCTCCAATCATTCTTTTTCATCTTTCAATCAACTTTTTTCTCAATCAGTTAACTCATTTATCTATTCAATATATTGAGTTTCACCTCCAAATCAATAATTCAACTATCAATCAGCATGTGAGATCACATGAGTTCCACCTCTTGACCAATCTGTTCCACCTGTCATCCAATCCTCTCCAAAAATCTATAAATTGAGCATTCAATCTCCATTTTCAACAATCATGAACTTCAAATCTTTGCGTCATTTTCAAGTTGCTAGTGCGATATCTGAGAGCCACCATACCACAAAGAAGAGAAGAACAATGGAAGCCATATGCAGTCATGGAATAGGGAGTTTTAAAAATATTTTACATTCCTATTTGCTTGATTGTATCATTTCATTGGTTTTGTTTAGGATTCTTTGATTAGATAGGGATTCGTGATTTCCTTTTATTTCTAGTTGAATTAATGATGAATTTTAGCATAGACAACACACACACACACAGATATATATGTATGTATGTATATGTATGTATGTATGTGTATGTATGTATATACACAAACACACACACATATAGACACACACACACACATATAGACACACACACATACATACATACATAGATGTATGTATGCATGCATGTATGTATGTATCTATATATATGTGTGTGTGTGTGTATACATAGATAGATAGACATAGACATAAAATTTTAATAATAATTTAAATTATTACAAATTTCAAGATGCCCTAAAATAATTTACCTCAATTCAAACAATACTTCTCACACTTGTCACGCCCTGCCATGAGGCCCAGAGGACAAACATACATGAACATGAAAATGTGATTTAAAAAAAAAAAATGTAATATATCATATACAAATGCTAAAGATACATTTAACAAGATACACAATGAATCAACTAACACATGTCCTCAAGGCCTCATAACGATGCAACATGAGGTTATACATCATCTCAAATAATTACAAGGTCCTGCTAAAAATTACATTACAGAATAATACGTGGATACAAGATTCACATTACAATGCTCAAGAGTTTACATAAGAATATCATGTACATAAAGATGGATCCTCAATATACATATTCCAATGGTCCCATGTAGGGAAGCATACATGAATTTGGTACATCAATGATAGTCTTCAAATCTTCTTTGAGACAACATGAACATGAAGTTGAAAGATTGAAACCCAATGGGTACAAAAAGCATACCACCTAGCCATGAGGAACCAAAAAGATCCACCCCCTGTGCTAGGAGGTACCAACCAGAACCACTAGGCGAGAACAAGACATACAAGGGTACCAACATGAATCACAAGAAAATTAACATATCAATACCATCAAGGAATCAATTAAACTAAACATTCAAGAGGCTCACAAGGGAACACCACAGAAACACATAAATAACAACAAAACACCAAAAGCTCAAACATATTCACAAAAAAGGTAACAATCATGAGAAAACCTACCACTTCCGAAAAAATTAGCAAAACACAGAAGGATAGAGATGCAGGATACCACTAGGTTGCAAGGGAAGAGTGTCACAACTAGGATGTCATGGGTTACCTTGGTATATCTTCACTAGATCTTGACCCCCATCTTGAGGTACCCTGGTGACCTCTCCCGACCCCCGACCCCCATACATTCACTAGTGGACCACACCAACCTTTCGAGGAAACATGATTGGTGGAAGCCATTCCAGGCCCTTCTCCGCTTACCCTCAAACTTGTACGAGCATTTGTGGATAAGGAGGCATCGGAAAATTATTTTGATTAATGTGAACCAACTACCCACCCTAAATTCATTATTTATGTTATCACTTGATTACAAGCTTCCATTGAGTTACCCAGGCGACCACTTTGGGTCATAGCCCCCAATGGAAGCTACTTCTGCTTATTGCACCTAGGAAACAAAATTACACAAGGCCATGGTATCCAACACACATGGAAACAAGATCTTGACCATCACGAGGATAAGCCCACATGCTAGAAATGAACTCCAAATAGAGTACAACAATAGGCTAGGGAAGAACATCTCGCACACAAAAATCCACTGATCCAAAATATCAGGAGAAGCGGTACAAAATTGCCCAACAACGAAGGTTCAACACAAGGGGAAATCCAACACTGTCCTAAACTCTAGTAGCAAAATACATAAAAACTACAAAATTGGGGAATCCAACTATGGTAGTCAAGACATACCACTACCATGGTCTCAAGCATAATAGAAAATTGACTTTTTTCCAAAGGACAAATTTATTACAATCATGGACACAAAATAACATTATTACCATCCACCCTACACATATAAATTAAGATTATTTTTATTCCCATTTTAAGTTACTCCAAGTAAAGACATTAGATTAACCTACACATTAAAACTGACACTCATCTAATGATAAAAGAAAACACAATACTATCATCCATTAAAAGGGAATCATAACCATTATATATATATATATATATATATATATATATATATATATATTAGTGTACAAATGACCTCAATAAATCTAAACTAACACTAAGAACTAATATCCCAATTTCAAACATCTTTATTTATTCCATTTCTATGTTTTGCACAATAGAGATAGCATATCATTCTTCAATGAATTTAATAAAAGCATTATACTATCATGAAATGATCATATACAATTAAGGATGTAATTCAGAGAATATATATATATATATATATATAGTATACACATAAAATTGGCTATGAGCAATTATTTATTTAATATTTGTTCATTTTTCTTTTCTTTTATTAAATAGTTAATTTGAAAAGATTAATTTATTTAATTCATTTCATGTCCGTCTATTAATTAATTTAATTGAAACATTTTATTAATCAATTTATTTTATCCCTTTCTTCTAATCAATCAATTAAATATTTTTATATTTGATTATTCCTCTATCCACTATCCTATAGTCTCATTTATCAAATAGTTTCTTAATTATTTAATTCTATTTCCAACTCACCTTTCCATCTCCACATCACTTCTTCTTTGCCAACTCATCCATCATGTGGCTAAATTAATTCAACAAAATAAAATAAAATAAAATAATTTATTAGCCACTTATCTTCAACTTCCAAAATAAATGAAATATTGTGTATGTACACATTCCTCAACCTCCCTATATTCTCTCCAACCTTCCTACTTTTTTGGCGGAAGTTGAGTCCACTTGTCCTCTCATCCTTAAATTCTCTCCAACTATCCTAAATTCTCTCAGTCTTCATCCTCAGTCAAGATGAGATGAATGACAGTTGGCTTCTCCTTCCACCTTTTCCTCCATTCTATAGGTGTAGGAGGAACATCTTCCACCTTTCTCTCTCACATCTCAACCTCTTCCTCATAGCCATCCAATCTGCAAGATTTAGTTAGGACCGTTGATCTCCACCACCTCAGTTTTTGCACTAAAAAATCTATAAAAATAGGTTTCCTAAGCCATTTTTGAAACTAATAGTCTACTAGGTGTAACGTCCGCCAACAAACCCCAGGGAAACTTACTACATCTAGGTCCAAAAGAGTGGAATATGCATATATTTTTTGTTACTAATAAGGTTACATCTAACTCCAACTAGATACTAAGTTAATGATTTAGTTCAATGGTTAGAATACAATGCTAAGTGTTTATCTGTTGCTCCCTATATAATATTACTGACACGAGTGAAGACATTACAAGGTTGCAACATTTCCCCAGGGTATTGACGTCACTACTAGTTCCTACGTCATTTGGTTTATGATCAATACTTAATTTACCATCATCATATTGGCCACTTTTATGATACTAATGATTTAACCATACCATGTAGCACAACTTCAATGCATGTATTCAATTTAACCTATAACATATGCTTTACATAATATACTACTATTGTTGTCCATTATTAAACGCATCTACCAAGGCGTGCTCACTAACCTACATATGGAATTCTACATGTTCATAATGCCATTTATGCAATATTAGTTTATGACAGCCATAACACAATTGTATAAATTCTCATTTAGCATCTAATGAGGTTTATTTACTAAGTTCCATAATAGTTTTCAGCCTTAGTGTTGCTCTAGTTTTCAAGCATCTAACTACATCTACAAGAATCTTGTATTTCACATGCTTTACCAATGATAGTATAAGTTCTTCGTTTAATGTTATTGTTCACGTCATTGATCTCAAAAATATGTGCAATCATCTACTTAGTTTACATCCATATTCATATGAAAATATTGGAAGTGTAAGCATTAATTCAATCTATTGCTAAGAAATATCATGAAAGGAGTAATAACATCCATTTTTCTTTATATCCACATATCTACTATTTAGCATTTAAGTACCACATAAAGATTCGTATTGCTGATTTAACTAATTGACAAGATACATTTCAATCCCAATTACTAACCTATCACATAAGTTAAGCATGACAATTCATTCATGTTCTATAAGTTTAAATTAAAGAAATATGCATGATTAACAATTAATGAGAATTAACAAAGGGCTTGCGAAATGGGTAAAATTTCGCATTCTAGGGTTTCGCTGTGAAACTCGAGCTAAGGTGAAGATTCCCTTGGTGATGATTTTCCTCCCCTGGATCCCTTTGGTCTGCGAAGTGATCACATTCCTCAATGGGTGTTTCAGAATGGGAGTGGGTTAATGTGCTTGGTTTGGAGAAGAATGAGTGGCGTCACAGGGATAATGGGTGGCCGAGGTATAAATACTTCAAGGGATTTTTTTGTCCGTAGAAGAAGAAAGTAGCGAGGCCTAACCAAAAAGCCTCTCAGGATTCATCTACAAATTTTCAAAGAAATGGGGGTCTGGAAATAACCCTAGAAGTGTTACAGGTTCCAACAAGGTGGTTGTTGAAACTTCCGCAGGGGTTTTACAACCATCTTTGGCAACTCCAGTTGTTCTTGATAAGGACAAGCCTTTGAGTAAGGAGAACTCAGTGGATAAGGTATGGCTGCCGATACCTTGTATTTCTGTGGTTGAAGTCCCTTTTGACCAAAAAGCTAGGGATTTGCATTCTTTTTCCGTTTTAATCCAAGTTTGGGGTGAGCATATCTTGCTCTCAAAGCTTCATCATAAGATTAATTCACTCTGGTATGGTACACTTTACTTTCAGGTTCTCTTTTCGAGCTCTTTCATTGTTATTTTTGATTCTGAGGATGCTAAACAACAAGCTCTGGCAAAGCCATTCTTTTGGTTTGGTCATAATTTAATTTTTGTTGAAAACTGGAAACCTCTTTTTTCTGCTTCTCAGGATATTGTTAAAACTATCCCTACTTGTTTTTCGCTACCTGGGCTTCCGTCTGAATTTTATGACCCTGATATTTTACAAATAATTGGGGATTCCTTTGGAAAGTTTATTCATTCACATTCGGTATTTGAGGATGGGGTTTTTAGGGTTAAGATTTGTGTATTACTTACCTCATCCTCTGTGGTTCCTTGCAATTGTAATCTAAAATCTATTGATGGGATTTGGCGGTAGAGCATCGTTCATGATTCTGAATAATTTATTAAGTCTTATATGGTTATGGATTCTTCTTTATTCACTACCCTTAAAGGATTGTCGTTTGGTGATAAGGTGGTTTTGTCCTCAAAGTCTGCTAATATAAATGTTGATAACCTAGATTCTTCTATCAGTCATGAAAATTGAAGGTACATTGCTTCTCACCCTGTGTGTCTATCAAAGTCTAATAATCCTATAGGGGTTTCTAATTTGGAGAATGTTGTCCCTCTTGGGGATGTATCTCTCCCTATGGTGGATGTGTAGAAAGATAAGGGTCTTATCGGAATAGATCCTCCTTTAGGGCTTCCTAATGAGGAGGCTTTGGTTATGAATTTTGCTAAATATTTTCAAGGGCATGAGGCTAGATTGCCTCAAGGGGAGTCACACCCTTTGGTTCATGAGTTTGACTTGACTTTGCTTATTCCTAATGAGGGTTTAATTTCTCAAGTCCAGAGGCTGGTTTCTGAACATAATATTACTTTGAATAATGATGTTACTGATAAGGTGGTTGATGTGATTGATTAGGACTTGGTAAAATTGAATTCCTCCTTAGATATCCCCCTGACTTGCAATCCTTTTGAAATTCTCTCCAGATAAAGCTCTGGATTGTGAGAATGCCTTGTGTGTGGTCAATAAAGTTGAATTTGATCCTGTAATTAACAAGCCTTTGGTTCAAATTCCTTTGTCTCCCTCCTCTTCATTACCCTCTCTTGCGAAGTGAGGTAGGAAGCCAAAGACGTTTTATATGTAGTTGGAAATAGATGCTGACATTCAGTCTATGATTTTGAGCCTGAATAAAGGTGTTGTGGTTGATTTTACTTTCATTCAGACTAATGTTTTGTTGGATTGTAATACTTTGAATGGTCCTTTTACTTGGACAAATATGAGGAAGGATTTTTCACAGATTGCTGAAAGACTTGATTGGTTTTTTATTTCTAAAAATTGGATCTCTTCAGATGTGGATTTTGTTGCTATGTCTTGCCCAATTTAGGCTCTGATCATTTTATAATCATGTTATCTATTTTGGATGATAGGGCTCCTAGGAAATCTTCATTGAAATTTGAGCCTATGTGGTTTAGAGATCCTTCTTTTCTGATGCTCTTGGAATCTTGGTGGGCCTCGACCCCTTTTATGTCTGGAACTAGAATGTTTCATTTTGTCAAAAAAATTTCCTTTATTAAAGAAAATATTAAGTCCTGGAATGTCAATATATTGTAAAAATTATATATTATTAATAAAATATATCAAGTGGCATTGCCACCTTGCCAAAAAAAAATAAAAAAATCTTGGAATGTCTTGCATTTTAAAAACATTTTCTCTGAGAAATCTAGAATCTAGGAAGAGCTTGAAGCTTTAAATTCTATGGTTATGAATATTGGGATGGATTCTGCTGCCTTTGCTAAGCATAAATTGTTAAATTCTCAGCTTGAGGAAGTTCTTTCTTGTGAGGAAATCTATTGGCGGAAGAAATCTCGGGATCTATGGCTTGTTGAAGGAGATAGGAACACTAATTTTTTTCATTCATCCACTAAAATAAAACATCAGAGGAGTAGGATTTCTTGTATTCAATATTCTAATGGAGTATTTCTTTCCGAGGAGAAATATATTGTCGCTGAGGCTATTAGTTTTTAAAAATCTTTGTTGACTGAGGAAACTTTTTCTTTTCATGATAGCTTTGCTTCGATTATCCCTCAACTTATTTCTGTAGAGGATAATAAGATGTTAATGACTCCTTTTTCTGCTCATGAAGTAAGGGAGGTTGTCTTCTCTATGGCACCTGACAAGGCTCTTGGGCCGGATGGTTTTATTGCTCTATTTTTTCAAAAGTGTTGATGTTTTCTTGGGGAGGAGCTTCTTCTTGTCTTAGAGGAGGCTAGGTGTAACACATCCATTCTGAAAGAGTTAAACACAACTCTCATTGCCATCATTCCAAAAATAGAGAATCCTAAGACCTTTGTTGATTTTTGACCAATTTCATTATGTAATACATTATAAAATATTATAACTAAGGAAATCTCTGTGCGGCTTGCCAAGCTTATTTCTAAGATTGTTTCAGGTGAACAGGGTGGTTTTGTTCTGGGAAGGGAGACGGCTAAAGGGGCCATTGTGGCTCATGAGATTTTGCATTCTATCTCTCATCTTTCTATTCCTTCTATGATTCTTAAATTAGATATTATGAAAGCTTATGATAGAGTTAGCTGGCAGGTTCTCTCATCTGTTCTTAAAAAGTTTGGGTTTGGGGTCAAGTGGGTGAGATGGATTTATGCATGTATTTCTACTGCTAGGTTTTCTGTGATTTTGAATGTCTCCTTTCTTGTTTATTATCTTAGCTGAATCTTTTAGCAGAGCTATTTTGGTTGCAAGGGAGAGTGGTCTTTGGAAGGGGATTAGTATTCCAAATATGGTTGTTAAACACTCTCATTGCTTTTTTGCTGATGATACTTTACTATTTGGACATGCCACTATAAATGAGACAAAAGTTATTAGTAGGATTATAAGAGATTATTCTGCTTTCTCTGGTCAGAAGGTGAACAATGCTAAATCTAAGATTTTTTTTCTTAATGTTTCTCCCTTGGTACAATCAAGGTTGATTAACTTTTGGGGTTTTACTGTTGGTCAGTTTCCTTGTAAGTATTTAGGGATTCCTTTTTTAAATGGATCTGAGAAACATAACTTTTGGGAAAGAATCTCTGCTTATGTTTCATCAAGGATTCTCTCTTGGACTCACAAATGGCTTACCTTTCCAGGGAAGATAGTGCTTCTTAAGGTTGTTTTAAATGCAGTTCCTATTTATTTGATGTCCATTTTAAAGGCTCCCAAGAAATCAGTTTCTAATTTGCAGTCAACTCTAAGGTATTTTTTGTGGAATGATAATGTGAATAATAGGGCTCAAATTCCTTTGCTGGCTTGGGATAATGTTTTCTCTCTGAAGGATAGGGGCAGTGTAGGGATCAACGACTCAAGTAAGCAGAATTTGGCTTTAGGAGCTAAGTTGGTGTGGAAATTATATAAGAAGCCCTCTTCTAAGTGGACATCTATTTTATTTGCAAAATACTTAAGAGATTGTCCCAGGGAGGCTATTTTTACTGCCTCCTCACTTCCTAAGGGCTCTACAATTTGGAATTTCAGGTCTGAATGTAGATCTGTAATTCTTCCTGGTTTATCTTGGCTTGTGCATAATGGTCGAAAAGCTATATTTTGGGAGGAAGTTTGGAATAGTTTTTCTGCTCTGACTAGTCTTAGAGATTGGTCATCTCTTATGTCTCATTTGAAATCTTCTTGGGGACTTTTTGTGGCTGATTATTTTTATGTGGATTTCTCTGGTTCTGTGTCGGTTGCTAGATGGAAATCAGTAGAGTCTTTCCCGATTGATCAAGAGCTTAAATCTACATATTTTAAGGAGTTAAGTAAGTGTCAACTTGTCTATTTTGAGACTAATGATGAGCTAATTTGGGTACATTCTAAGTCTGGGGAGTATTCGATTAAAGATGGATACAAGTATTTATCTACTAATTGTAGGGGGGATGTATGTCCCTCTAGGTTGTTTTGGCATATTTTCCGCCTTCCAAAGGTAGGAGCTTTTGCATGGTTGGCTGTCTAAGATAGAGTTATCATGGGTATGCGGTTGGATAGGTTGGGCATCACTGTTGTCTTTCCATGTGTTTTGTGTGTTTTGTTCATTGGAATCATCTTTTTCTTCATTGCCCTTTTCCTTCAGAATGTTGGTATTGGCTTTTTAATAAATTTAATTGGTCTGTGACATTATGTGGGGATCTTCGGTCTCACTTTAGGGGTTGGCCGCTTTTATGTTGATCTTGCTTTTATGTTTGTTTGTGGATTATTTCCCCTTCTATTCTGATTTGGAAGATTTGACTGAAAGGGAATAATATAATTTTTAGGAAGCAGTTTTCCTCATTGTCGGATGTTCTCTTCTGTATTGAGAAATCCATCTCGAAATCTACCTTGGCTTTTATTTACAAAGGTCTGGGTCCTAGATGCACTTTCACTTCTTGGGATAGCTAGATCATAAGGCATTGGTTGACTTTACATTTAATTCCTTCTCATGGGGCTATTTCTAAGAAAAGGTCTTCCTCAATTAACAGAAAAGAGTTGGTTTGGTTACCCGCCCCCCATCCAAATTTAAGTTAAATTTTGATGGTGCTTCTCGGGGCAACCCGGGGAAGTCTTCTATTGGGGTGGTGGTCACTGATGAAACTTCTAGAGTTATTAAAGCTAGATGTCAGTGTATTCCTGATGGGACAAATAATGTGGCTGAAATTCATGTTCTATCTGTTGGGCTTGATTTGCTAATCTCATTAAATATTAAAGATGTTGTGATTAAAGGATGTTCTTTAGTTATCTTTTATGAGGTTACTAATTGCACTTGTAATTCTTGGCATCAACGATACTGGTTGGATAAGGTTATGTTGCAGTTTAAGTTCTTTAACTTTTTCTCTTTTTTTCATTGTAACAAAGAGGCTAATTATATCGTTGATTTTTAGGCAAATAAGGCTTTAAATGAAAATATCCAAACTATGGTTGATGTTGATGAGAGTTGTCTGCCTCCTTTGCCTTTGAAGTCTTAAGATCTCCTTTCGGTCATACTCTTTTTCTTTGCCTCAACCTTGCATTTTGTTTGGAATTGTTAACATGTATGTAGTTTAGTGCGATGGTGTATAGGGCCTTTCTGGCCGCTTTACTTCACCACATTAAATTTGCATGCTTGTTCATATTTTCAAAGGATGTGTTGGCCGATGTATAGCTCTTGAGTTGTTTTGCTATGGGGTATAGCTCTGATTGTCTTTTCTTATTTGTATTATCATAAAGTCTGTACTAGAATGCTTTCATGACATCTTTGCTAATATGTATGGTTTAATGATAGTCCTCAACAATGGCAGCTTGCACGTTTGATTATTTGGCATTGCATATGTTTATTGCCCTCTGATGTGGCGTCTTGTGTGTGCTTGTTGGCACAGTGTTGGGGATATGGCTCGTGCAAATATATTTCAATGGTCACAGGAGTTATGCGGAGTTATTCTTTCTCATTAAAGATACTTATTGATTGTTTTTTCCTCTGAGGTGGCGGCATGTGCATGCTTGTTGGTACGGTGTTTAGTGATTTAGCTCGTGCAAAACTCTGATCTTATATCATTTTTATTACCCTTGGGCGATATGCTTCCTTATTAATGATGTCTCAATTCTTTTTTATATGCTCATGACATTCTGATGTATGTCTTATTTTTCATTGTGGTTTTCTTGTGATGGAGGCTGCTGGTTATAGAATTTCTTTGCATGTTAAGTAGTGCGATTTCCAAGATTCTCATGCTTTTGATGATGATAAGCTTGGCAAACTATTTAAAATTCATTCTTCAGAGTTTTATCTTGCTATTCGTTGTTAGTGTAGGTTTTTATTTTCCTAGTTGGGTTTATTATTTTCCCTTTTCCTAGGTTTTTCCTACACTTTAATTAAGCTTGCTTAGGTTAATAAAACATGTTTACTTAAGACAAGTGGGTATTGAGGTGTCCACATGCTATGAGGAGGTGCATTTACTATGTTTAGACCATCATGGTGATCTCTCCTCATTGGCCGATATTGCCACCTCCACCCCTCTCTTGAGTCTATATAAGCATGCTACCTTGTTTGTATTTTCATATAGTTCGAGATAGTAATCTGATGCTATTTTGCCTTGGAGCACTTCACATCAGTTTTCTCTCGGTATCACTGTTATGATGTTTATTTCATTTGCATTTATAGTTTATTTGATCTATCTCTTTCAATTCAATTATGGGTTGTAGTCTATTTCTCAGATTTTAACATGGTATCAGAGCTTGTTTTGAAAGATTAGATTATTGTAGAGATCTTGTAAAATCTTGCTATGTTTTCTTTTGCAATTTTGTATGATCTGAAAAACCAGCAAAGGTTTATGAAGATCCGGTAATATTGTTTTTTGTAAAACAAGGTTTTTTGAAGCTTAGATTTGTGAAGGAACTTTCAAATAGTGTGTTTTCAGGCATAACAGACCTTTTCTTTGTGTTTAGAAGGCTGAAAAACCTCTATTTTCATATAAAGTGTGTGCAGATCAGACACCAGAAGCTTTGCATGTCATTTTTCTTTGTTGAAGGCATTTTTTTAACATTGTGGCCCTACCTTTCGAAAGTGATAAAGAAAAATGATTTCTGGGTTTATTTCGCCGCTGAAAAAACCATTTGAGTCGCTTCCAGATTTTTTATTCACTCACCATTGCACTTTTCATTTTTGCATCTGATCTTGAAATGAGGTTTTCTCAGTCATACAGAGGTATTTTTTAGTGCAATTTTATTTGAAATGGGGTATTTTTTTGTGCTTTTTGCAGTGGTGCAATTAATTATTTCTTAGAAGTTACGAATTTTTCATAAATTAAGTTTTATCAATAGATCTGAAGGGCAATCCCCGTTTTATGAACTTCAAACCACTATAACTTTCACATATGATCTTGGATTCAGGTCATTCATTTTTTGAAAGTGGATTTTTTTTAAGTAAAATACATTGATGTTGGTTTTATGCTCGTATTCTAAGATATTATTTTTACCTTTAGTATTTGTGTCCATATTTTGGACTTTGTAAAACTCTGGAAAATAACTCCAGCATTGTAAATGCACAAAATTATAAAGTGCCACCTTATAATATCTGGGGGGGGTGATTTCTGATCTAGTACAAAGGGGGGGTGGTCCAGTGTGTTCTCTCTAAGTTTTTCATCTCTCTTTCCTACACAAGCAATCTTACTTTCTGCATCAAAATGGATCAAAGTACAGTACCAATAGTCATACCTTACAACTACTATGATTGGAAATAAAAAATTACAATCTATCTTAATAAGTTGGGGTTGTTTAGAGTAACTATGGGACTTGAAACTGAACCAACACTAATTGCAGAAAAGCCAAAATGGTTTACAAATGTGATGAAGCTTATGGTACTCTATGTATTTTTGTATCTTCTGATCTTCTTTTTCATGTTGAATCTGCTACAACTCCAAATGATGTATGGACAACATTAGAAGGGTTGTTTGGTAAACAAGATGAGTTAAGGGGGCATCAATTGGAGAATGAGCTAATAGGGATAAATCCATGTAATTTTGATACAATTCAAGACTTCTTCACAAAACTAAAGGCTATAAGATTGAAATTAAAGGAATGTGGGATAGATAAGAAAGATTCACAATTGATTCTAAGCATTCTTTCCAAAATTGGTCCAAACTATTCAGTTTTTGTGTCTACTTTCTATGCTACAAAAAAGTGCCTTAGGAACTAGCTTTAAAATGCCTTCTCTTGATGATTTTGCAAAAGAAATCACACAAGAACAAGATAAGCTGATTCAAATGGGCATAATAAAGCCCTCTAAATCTCAATCCTTGGTTGCCAACCAAGGTACAAAAGATCAAAATGGGATTTCTAAGCAAGAAAAGAAACAAAAGAACCAAGGAGAAAAGAAGCAAGAACAAAAGCCAATTACTTCAAAAGCAACTAATGATGCATCTTCTTCAAAGGGTGACAAGCCCAAGAAGGAGAAAACTAAGTGTTCCTATTGTAAGAAACCTGGTCGTGATGAACATAAATGTCTAAAGAAGCAAATTGATCATTTGACACATCTTCTAGAAAAGAACAACATCAAGGTGCCTGATTCTGTCAAACCGGGTTCATCTCAGGAATCTTCAAAGGACACAAGTAAGGGGAAAGGAAAGGGCAAGTCCCTTGTTGCTATTGCTTCCCAGCCTAATTCCTAGATTATCGACTTGGGTGCTTCGCATCACATGGCTTCATCAAAGGATAAATTTGTCTCCTTGGAGTCATGCTCTATGCCATCTAATCTATTGGGTGATGACACTCTTGTTGAAGTGCATGGGAGAGAGTTTGTTGATGTGGGTGAAGGAAAATTTCAAGATGTCCTTTGTGTTCCATGTTTCTCAACTAATCTCCTATCTGTCTATCAAATCACTCACACTGGCTCTGGCAAGCAGGTTGAGTTCACTCTAGACACAGTGGTAATTAGTGAGATGCATAATGGGTCTACAATTGCAGTGGGAAAGGTAGATCATCAGTCCAGACTGTATCACTTTTCTCACTTCCTGATTCTCCTTCACTTGCATTTCTTACTCACTTAGATGAGGTGAGTCATTTGTGGCATCAACAGTTTGGCCACTTGAACTATCGCTACTTTCAGTAACTCAGTCACCATGACATGTTTATAGGGTTGCCTTCTATTCAATTTCTTGATGGAGTTTGTCAAGGATGCATTCTTCGCAAGCACCCTGAAGAAAAAATTGATAAAGGCAAAGCATGGAGAGCCACACAACTTTTGCAGCTAGTTCACAGTGATTTAGCAGGACCATTTCCAAATCCTTCTTTCAGCAGGGCCAAATATGTCTTCACATTCATTGATGATATTTCTCCGTAAACCTTTGTATATTTTCTCAAACAAAAGTCTGAGGTCTTTGAGTCTTTTTAGGAATTCAAAGCCTTTGCAAAGAATCAATCAAAGAAAACCATCAAGGTTCTGTGCACCAATAATGGGGGGGAATATGTCAACTAGAGGTTTGAGCAGTTTTGTATCTCAGAAGGCATTGATCTTCAACAAACAGTTCGCTACACTCCACAATAAAATGGAGTTGCAGAATGTAAGAATCATTCCTTGAAGGAAATGGCCAATTGTATAATCCACTCTAGATCATTAGCACCTCAGTATTGGGTAGAGGCCATCAACTATGCATGTTATATCCAGAATCGAGTTCCTCATCGAGCTATGAAGGGGGTAACTCCTTTTCAAGTTTGGACTAGTCAGAAACCTACAGTCAAACACTTCTGAGTATTTGGGTCTTCTGCATGGGCCCACATTCCAGAAGAGAAACACAAGGTTATGGATCTGCAGAGCAAGCCTTGCATATTTGTTGGATATCCATATGGTGTTAAAGGCTACAGGCTTCTCCATCCTACCACACATGAGATTTTCATTGAGAGGAGTGTTCATTTTGAGGAGGATACTTCCAGTTCTTCTTCTACCACTTCTCCATATTTCATTCCTATGGAGACATTGCAACTTCATGATGATAGTTCTTCTGAGGATTTTAATCCTCTTGATCCTTCTGAGGAGTCTTCTTCATCCACTTCAGATAACGATGGAGAGGATTCATCTCCCTCTTCTCTTAGTCATCCTTCAGAGGGTAATGATTCTCCTCCAGATTCTCCTCATTCTCCTGCTACTGGGCCTCTTTGGGCTTGTCAGACATTGGAGTCAGCAAGTGATTGGGTAGGTGATCCTTCAAATGAGAGAAGAACAAGGTCACAATTTGAGCATACTCCACATCTCTTCTTTGCTACAACTTTTGATCCACAGACCTTTTAGGAAGCTTCAGGTGTCCCCAAGTGGGATGCAGCTATGCAGGAGGAGTTCAATTCCTTGGAGAGGAACCATACATGGGATTTAGTCCTTCTTCCTAAGGGAAGGAAACTTGTTTAGTACAAGTGGATCTACCAAACAAAATTTGCTGCAGATGGGTCGGTTGATAAGTATAAGGCTTGCCTGGTCGCTAAAGGATTCTCCTAGGTTGCTGGGATTTACTACTCTGAGAATTTTGTGCCAATTACCAAGATGAATTCCATACGACTTGTCCTTGCTATTGCTACAACCCATCATTGGGAAGTTCATCAGATGGATGTGAAGAGTGCTTTTCTTCATGGTGACCTTCAGGAGGAGATATATATGGAGCAACCACAGGGGTTCATCTAGGATCCTTCACTTGTTTGTCACCTTCAGAAGTCTCTCTATGGCCTTAAAAAGTCCCCTCGTGCCTGGTATGCCAAGATGGACTCCTTCCTTATGTCAATTGGGTTCACTCGGTGCCATTCTGATCCAAACGTCTACATTCTGTAGCAGGATGATACTCTCACCTTCCTTGTTCTCTATGTTGATGACTTGTTGATCACTGGGAGTCACTCATCTCGTATCAAGGAAGTCAAAACTGCCCTTCATGATCGCTTCTTGATGATTGATCTAGGCCTACTCCATTACTTCTTAGGGATTGAGATCACTCAGTCAACTTCTGGTATCTTCATTGGATAGCCTAAGTATGCTCTTGATATGCTCTTGAGATTTCTCATGGCTAACTGTAATCTTGCATCGACTCTATTTCTATTAGGAGTCAAACTTGAGGCTTCTTGTTCCTCACCCTTGGTGGATGCTACCTTGTATCGTCAATTAGTTGGAAGCCTCATATATTTGACTCACACAAGGCCTGATATTTCATATGTAGTGGGCCTGGTCTCTAGATTCATGCAGGAGCCGCATGAGCTGCATTGGAAAGTAGCTAAGCGGATTCTTCACTATGTACAGGGTACTCATAGTTATGAGATTCATTATATAGTGGGCGTGGATATTGACTTGGTGGGATATACAGATTTAGATTGGACAGGTGATTCTCAGGATCGCAAGTCCACTTCAGGGTATTGCTTCTCTCTTGGTTCTTGTCCAGTTTCTTGGTTCTGGTCCAATTTCTTGGTTGAGCAAGAAACAATCTGCTATTGCTCTTTCATCTACTGAGACTCAGTATCGAGGAGCAGTTAATGCTGCTACTGAGGCCATTTGGCTTCATAATATTCTCACTAAGTTTGGCATTTCCTTTTGAAAGCCTATAATCATCTTTTGTGACAACCAGAGTACTATTCAGATTTCTCACAATTTGGTCCATCATAAATGGACCAAGCACATTGAGATTCACATGCACTATATTTGAGAGCTGATTCATGAGAAGGTTCTTGATCTTCAATACTATCCAACATTAGATAAAACTATAGACATCTTCACCAAACCCTTCATTGAAAGCAAGTTCATTCATTTGAGATCTTTGCATGGGGTGCGACAGGTGTTCTCTTTTGATGGGGGAGCTTCTTAATTCTTCTCTCTCTCTCTCTCTCTCTATATATATATATATATATATATTCTAGGGGGTGTACTCTCCTTTGTTGGGGGGGAGGACTATGTACATGGGTACCTCATCAGGCTTCATTTTCTGGGACCCATATTTTCACCCACCTAAGCTATGCTTAAGGGGGGGTGTTAGTGTAGGTTTTTATTTTCCTAGTTGGGTTTATTATTTTTCCTTTTCCTAGGTTTTTCCTACACTTTAATTAAGCTTTCTTAGGTTAATAAGGCATTTTTACTTAAGACAAGTGGTTATTGAGGTGTCGACATGCTATGAGGAGGTGCATTTACTATGTTTAGACCATCATGGTGGTCTCTCCTCATTGGCTGGTACTGCCACCTCCACCCCTCTCTTGAGTCTATATAAGCATGCTACCTTCCTTGTATTTTCATATAGTTGGAGATATTAATCTGATGCTATTTTGCCTTGGAGTACTTCACATCAGTTTTCTCTTGGTATCACTGTTATGCTATTTATGTCATTTGCATTTATAGTTTATTTGATCTATCTCTTTCAAATCAATTCTGGGTTGTAATCTGTTTCTCAGATTTTAACATTCGTAAGGTGGTGGGAAGACAGTGGTTGGTGGAAAATACTAATATTTTCCTTGCTCAAGTTGCTTCTCATTTTATTACTGTGTGTATGGATATGCTCTTGGATGGTTCTTTGGTTTGGGCATTATTGGATTCATACTTTCATCCCTCTCTTTATTATTCTTCTGATTTGGATAATGCTTTATCTTCTTATCATTTTGAGATTGGTGCTTTTCCTTATGGTGGTTTTGTATCTCGGTCTGAACTTCTATCTAGTGGCTGGCGTTGTGAATTAATTTTACTTTTAAGAGGAGGGTTGATTTCTAACCTTTATGATGACATGATGTTTGCTCTTCTATCTTTTTTAGATCATGTTTCTCCAGATATTTTGGCTGCGGCTGTTAATATGTTTTTAGGTATACATTTCCTTCTTGATTTGATGAAGGTAGTCTTGTCTCTTCTGAGTGTAGTTGTACCTCTACAGGTGGTTTCTCTGGATAGTTAGAGTGTAGTTGCTTCCTAGCCTTTGTCCCCTCTAGATGAGAGTTCTAGTACTTGGTTTCTGCACTCCTGATGCTCGTTTGCTTGGCTTCTTCTCTGATAGTTTTGTATCTGCTTCACATATTTCAGGGGGCTAGGTACTATCTTTGTAATTGGCTTTGTTGGAGTTTATGGATTTTGGGGATGGATTGAGGCTGGTTTGAAATTTTCACTTCTCTACTTCTCTACTTTATTAATTTATGAGCAAGACCAGAGGTTTTCTTTGCCTGGTTCTTTCCTACCAGTTCTCTTTGAACCAAGATTGTATAAAATTTATAATTAATAAAGTTAGTGGTCTTCCACTTTTATTGAAAAAAAATAAAAATTAATAAGACACTACTAGCAAAGGTATATCATTTTCTTCTATCTTTCTACTTACATTAGATTAACTTGTACTATTGCCTCTATTTGAATGTACCATCTAAAGTAACTCATGAATACTAATGGGCTATTTTACATAGTATTACAATCGTCAGTATTACTCACTTCTTATAATTAATACATGTTTTAAGTTTATGCACCATAAGATGTACAAAACATGAATTTGCTCCAAGGTTCAAGTCAACATGGAGAAAGGCTCCAAGTCCACGTAAAAAGATGACACCAAAGAAGAGGTAAAAAACCTAATGGCAAAAATCTCCAACCACCCGACCAATGTGGAACCTATGAGGAACCACCCCCTAAGCTAGGAGATGTCGCTTGGTCCCAACTTGCACTCTAATCAAGGTTCACGCTTTACCAAAGGGATAGACACTAAAAATTTTCCATACATATAACCATGCATTAAGCAAACAAGAGAGAACAAGAAATTTCTAGAGGTCGATAAAACATCAGGAATACAAAAATAAGCAAAGGACTCACATGTATGAGGGAGTGTCATCACACGCTAGCCAAAAGCTAGGCACTAGCCTATGGCATGCGGAGCCATCTCAACCTTGAGAGAGAGACCAAGGGAGATTATCTTACCATCTCCATGGTCTCCCAATGCTCAACCTAAAACATCCTCCCTAGGTCTAAGTCATGAGGCACTAGTAAGTTATTATCTTTTGAAATTATCTAACTACCCATACCCATTCACTAATTAATTATCACTTGATTACAATATGGTAAACTCCCTTATGCCCCAAAAGGTCTAGACTTCACTCATCCTTACAAGAAACCTCATGAAAGTCTATCTCTCATGACCCTCGGGTGTCATAAAGGAGCCCATTCCCTCTGTAAGGAAGTTAAGTAGCGGAAACAACTTCCTACACTAACCTTGAGAGGAGGGTAATGCAAAAATTTTTCAGATCGTTACAACAGTTACAGAAAATAGAAATAGATATAATAACATTCATACCACAACACAATGATTTACGTGGGGAAAACCCTTTCGGGAGAAAAACCCCACCCTCCAAAAGCAGCTCAATATTTTATTCAGCAATCAAAAACAGATTACAAAATACTCGCAGAGCAAGCTCTTCGCAGGAGTACCACTAATCAGAGATTCAGAGGCAACTCAATAGCCATAGGACTCTTACACACAACCTCTATCTCACACACCTCATAAATAGGAGATACAACACAAGAAACCGTCAAACGGTATTACAAAACCATGGGCTAAAACCACCCAATAAGGTGTAGCCGACCTTATCTCCCTTCTATGACATGTTAAAGCACACATCAACACGTGTCGCTCCCTTTTACAGCTCATTCATGTATCTGATACAAATTATTTTTTCCTATTTCAGGAGTACAAACTTCCGGAGGCCATAACTTGAGAACCGGGTGTCCGATTGACGAACCGTTTGAAGCGTCGGAAAGCTCGCGAAGTGCTCTATCACCTCGTAACCCGCTTCACCAGTTACGGCCACTTTTCAGGGCGTTTCGGAGCCTCTAAAGTCCCCAAATTTAAGTTTAAACATTTTATTGCACCCCTCCAAGACGAAAACTTTAATATCTTCAAAACTAGCTGTGACCTTGCGACGCAACTTTACCGGAATGCTTATCTAGCCAACCAGAAGCTTCAGGGAGAGTTTCGCACCATTTCGTGCTCAAATGAAAACTTACTATAAATAGTAACCTCACATAAATGTAAGGTTGAGACACCATTTTTCCCAACAAATCTCCCACTTGTCGAACACCTTGCATGAGTGGAAGGGAATGTCAACACAATGAATCAATTGCTAGGGGCCATAAGGCCCATAGACTCTGAACACCATCTGAACTTCTCTGTGCTCACAGCCTTAGTTAAAGCATCTGCAACATTCATCAAAGTTTCCACCTTAACCAGCTTCACCCTACCATCTTCGACCATATCTCTAACAAAATGATACTGAACATCAATATGTTTGGTCCGGGCATGAAATGTCGGGTTCTTAGCTAGGCTAATTGCACTCTGACTGTCACAGTAAATTGTCACTGTACCTTGTTTTATTCCAATATCTGAACACAGTCTCTTAAGCCAAATGACCTCTTTACAAGCATGAGTAGCTGCCATATACTCTGCTTCAGTAGTGGATAAAGCAACCACAGCCTGTCGCTTACTCATCCAACTAATTGCACCACCAAACAAAGTAAACACATAAGCACTGGTGGATCTTCTGCTATCAATATCACCTGCCCAATCTGAATCCACATAACCATGGATATCAAGGGAAGTCATGTCTCCAACTGAATTACCATGATAACACAAAGAATACTCTGAAGTACCCTTCAAATATCTGAAGACTCTTTTGACTGCATCCCAATGAACTCTACCAGGATTAGACATATATCTAGAAAGTACTCCCACTGCTTGGGCAATATCTGGTCTAGTACAGACCATAGCATACATCAAGCTTCCAACCGCACTCTGGTAAGGCACTCTGCTCATGTCTTCCATCTCCAATGGGGATGTAGGACAATCTGAAATAGATAGTTTCATTCCAACTGTAAAAGGAACACTCAATGGTCTACAATTCTGCATGTTGAACCTCTGTAACACTGAATTCACATACTTACTCTGGCCTAGCCATAGCTTTCTGTTCACCCTATCTCTTCTAATTTCCATCCCAAGAATGTGCTTTGCTGCACCAAGATCTTTCATTTCAAATTTAGCAGCGAGCTGAGACTTCAGTTCTGAAATCATACCTTTCCCTTTGCCAATGAATAACATATCATCAACATACAATGCAATGAATAAGAAATGATCACCATAAGATTTATAATAAACACAGTGATCTGATTTAGAACGTTCAAATCCCAAACTCAACACATATGTATCAAATTTCTGGTACCACATCCTAGGACTTTGTTTGAGGCCATACAAAGATTTCTTCAATTTACAGACCAAATTACTTTTGCCTTTCACCACATAATGCTCTGGCTGTGTCATATAAATATCTTCCTCCAAATCACCATGAAGGAAAGCAGTTTTCACATCCATTTGCTCAACCTCTAAATCATAAGCAGTAGCAATAGAAAGCAAAAATCTAATGGACGTCATTTTTGCAACAGGAGAAAATATCTCACCGTAATCAACACCCTCAACCTGAGAGTAGCCTTTTGCAACCAACCTTGCTTTATACTTCTCAATGCTTCCATCTGAACCAATCTTTTTCTTGAACACCCATTTACAACCAACAGGTTTTCATCCTTTAGGCAATGGTACAAGATCCCATGTATCATTCTTTTTCAAAGCTGCCATTTCTTCCTCCATAGCAATCTTCCAGGATTCTGCATCATTCATACCTAATGCCTCTTCTACAGATTTCGGTTCATCCACACTAGTATTCAGAGCAAAAATACATCTCCAATCATCAGGTGAATACCTTTCAGGTGGTTGTCTATGTCTTGTAGACCTTCGAACAAGCTGAGTTGGAGGTTCTTCCTCCTCTTCTGAAGATTCAGAGCTAGACGAGCTCTCCTCAAATTCTTGCCTATCTAGGGGTCTTGATTCAACTCTTTCAGGTGTAGAAGGAAGTTGAATCACATCTTCTTTTTTAGTCTGTTCTGGCTGCAATGTAACAGAAGGAGACTTAATTTCTCTAAAAATAACACTTCTACTATGAATTACCTTTTGTGCAACAGGGTCCCAAAGCTTGTATCCTTTCACACCATAACTATACCCGATGAAGATACATTTCACAACCTTGTTCTCTAACTTTGTTCGCTTCTCCTTTGGCACATGTGCATATGCCTCGCAACCAAAAACTCTAAGATGTCTCAATGAAGGCTTGTGACCTGACCATGCTTCCATAGGTGTTTTATCAACAAGAGCTGATGTAGGAGACCTGTTAATTAGGTAGCAAGCAGTGGCAACAGCTTTAGCCCAAAACTTTTGTTCGAGACCAGCACCACTCAACATACTCCTAGCCTTCTCCATCAGTGTCTTGTTCATTCTTTCTGCAACTCCATTCTGCTATGGAGAATACGGAGTTGTTTTCTGCCTGTTAATTCCACAGTCTTTACAGAATCTATCAAAATCATTAGAGCAAAACTCACCGCCATTATCAGTTCTCAAACATTTTATTTTCTTTCCAGTCTGCAACTCAACCATTGCTTTAAATTCTTTAAAACGACTAAAAACTTCAGATTTACTCTTTAGAAAATAAACCCATGTCCTTCTACTAAAATCATCAATAAATGAAACATAATATGTGGATTTTCGAATTGAAGAGACATCTACTGGACCAAACACATCAGAATGGATAAGATCCAAAACACCACAAGTTTTATGAGAACTCGAGTAAAACTGAACGCGGTTTTGTTTTCCATAAATGCAATGCTCACAAAAATCAAAGTCAAGGTTACAATCATTCAAACCTTCAACAAGGTTTTTATTTTTCAAGGTCCTTAGATCCTTTTCTCCAATGTGGCCAAGTCTCTGGTGCCATAACATAGTCTTCTCTGCAGGTAACTTTGCTTCAGACGAAAGAGCACCCTTAGGTACCCAAAAACCATTTCCATCTGCTGAAGGTGAAACCTTCAAATCTTCCAGTGAAGTATCCACAGATTTACTTTTTTACAGAAGTGCTATTACACTCAACAGTGTATGCTTCAAGCTTATACAAAGTGCCAAACCTGACACCTCTAGCAACTACCATAGCACCCTTAATCATCTTACATCCTGCTTCAGAAAAGACTACCTGCATACCTGCATCTATTAGTTTGCTCATAGATAACAGGTTTCATTTTAATCCAGGGATATGCAGCACACCCTTAATCCCTTTTATTCTACCATCAGAAAACCTGATTCTAACTTTACCTCGACCAACAATGTCTAGAGGTGAATCATCACCCAAGTACACCTTACCTCCATTAAATCCTTCATATTCAGAAAACCAATTTCTATTAGAAGTCATATGAAAAGATGCACCTGAGTCAATTAGCCAGGCATCATTACCTGCATGAGTCGCCAAAGCCGCAATAAATGCATCACCATCTTCCTTGTCGGACTCAGAATCAGAATCGAACCTTTTCTTTTTCTTTTTCTTTTCTTCTTTGCAGTCATTACGGATGTGACCCGATTTACCACAATTCCAGCAAATGACTTTGGACTTTCCAGGAGATTTCGATCTCCCTTTGGATTTGGACTTGCCACGCTTCTCATTCTTTTTGCCTTTCTCCTTAGGTCTTCCACGAACAGTTAGAGCTTCCTTTGAACTGATGGATACCTTCCTTCGCATCTCTTCACCGAGTAGGGCACCCACCACATCTTTATATTTCAAAACAACAAAAGTACTACCGATAGCCATAACAAGAGAATCCCACGAATCAGGCAAAGAGCAAAGCAAGATCTGACATTTCTCCTCCTCGTCCATCTTAACACCGACGGATACTAATTGAGCCACCAACATATTGAATGCTTCCAGGTGGTCTGCAATTCGTCCACCCTCTTCCATCTTCAAGGAATACAATTTCTTTCTTAAGAAAATTTGATTTAATAAAGATTTCACTTGATACATCTCACCAAGCTTAGTCCATAGCTTCTTTGCAGAGTTCTCTTCATGGACATTGATTAGAACAGAGTCTGCCAGGCACAGTCTGATTAGACCCTTGGCTTTTCGGTCCATAACATCATACTGAGCTGCCGCAGTAGGATCTGAGGGCCTTTGGACATTCGCATCAACAGCATCCCAAAGATCTCGATCTATTAGCAGATCTTCCATCTTCAACTTCCACATCTCAAAATTACTTCCGTTAAATTTCTCCACCTCTATTCTCCCTGACGAACTCGCCATCTGAATATTCCTGCAACAAGATCAAAAAGTGTCTTCTGCACAAGCTCCCACTCAAATCTGGATTAGTTCAAAAAACCCAACTGCCCACAATTGAAACCAAAGGTGATCAGGCTCTGATACCACTTGTAAGGAAGTTAAGTAGCGGAAACAACTTCCTACACTAACCTTGAGAGGAGGGTAATGCAAAACTTTTTCAGATCGTTACAACAGTTACAGAAAATAGAAATAGATGTAATAACATTCATACCACAACACAATGATTTACGTGGGGAAAACCCTTTCGGGAGAAAAACCCCACCCTCCAAAAGCAGCTCAATATTTTATTCAGCAATCAAAAACAGATTACAAAATACTCACAGAGCAAGCTCTTCGCAGGAGTACCACTAATCAGAGATTCAGAGGCAACTCAATAGCTATAGGACTCTTACACACAACCTCTATCTCACACACCTCATAAATAGGAGATACAACACAAGAAACTGTCAAACGGTATTACAAAACCATGGGCTAAAACCACCCAATAAGGTGTAGCCGACCTTATCTCCCTTCTATGACATGTTAAAGCACACATCAACATGTGTCGCTCCCTTTTACAGCTCATTCATGTATCCGATACAAATTATTTTTTCCTATTTCAGGAGTACAAACTTCCGGAGGCCATAACTTGAGAACCGGGTGTCCGATTGACGAACCGTTTGAAGCGCCGGAAAGCTCGCGAAGTGCTCTATCACCTCGTAACCCGCTTTGCCGGTTACAGCCACTTTTCAGGGCGTTTCGGAGCCTCTAAAGTCCCCAAATTTAAGTTTAAACATTTTATTGCACCCCTCCAAGATGAAAACTTTAATATCTTCAAAACTAGCTGTGACCTTGCGACGCAACTTTACCGGAATGCTTATCTAGCCAACCAGAAGCTTCAGGGAGAGTTTCGCACCATTTCGTGCTCAAATGAAAACTTACTATAAATAGTAACCTCACATAAATGCAAGGTTGAGACACCATTTTTCCCAACACCCTCTACATGGATCTGAAATAATAAAACAAGAGGCTCTTACACAAGTAAAAGGAGTCCATCACAAGGCCAACCATGCGAAACCATGACACACATATCTACCCAAAAGATTAACAACAACACATGTAGAAGAATGAGCCTCTCAACCAAATAAATATAATGAACTCAGGATTCCACTACACTAAAATATATCAATATCGCGAGGTCTTCACACTCGCTACCATAAAATCAGTGGTATGGTTATTTCCTCCTCATGAAAAAATCATCATGAGGGAAATTTGAAATGGGAAAAGAAATCTCATGATATGCAAGTAAAAACAAAACTCACATTAACCATTGGTGAAAAAGAAAGTCACACAAACGGCCTCTGGATGCAAAACACAAACTTAAAAGATTTTAATTGGGAAAGGTGGACTCAATGGTCAATCCGCAATTATAATTTCATACACACATGTATACGTATAAGTTGTAAGATATATATATATATATATATATATATATATATATATATATATATATATATATATATATTTCTGTTGTTTCCTAAAACCAAATTACATAAGATAATTTACATTTTAAATAAAACACATTTAACAATTAAATAAAATATAATAAAATATTAACAATTTAGATTTAACGAAAACTAAATAAAATTTATTTAATTAAAATAAAACAATATATATATATATATATGTATTTATTTATTTATTTATTTTTTATGTATTTAAGATGCATTTTTTTTTCCTTGTTCTTTTATGACAGTCAAATATCATCCTGAAAGAAAGGGAATAACTTGTAATTTAACCGTTGGACCATTATGAAATTTGGATATGTGGTTGTTAACCAAACTATCTACATTCTCATTGAAGAGATTTTCTTAACATTGTCTTGTGTGAAAGTTATCGGCAATAGAGTGCTGATCTAGGAAAAAAATAGTGTGGACAATAAGTTTGCAAGTTTGATTCAATTTTTTTTTTTCTAATCCATACTTTTGATTAAAAATATATTTTATGCCATACAATCTCAGAGCCCAAATAACAGAAAATTTGGGAAAAGAAATGGGGTTTCAACATCAACCCAAAATGGAGAAATGGATTCCCAATTCCAAAATTTTCTCAGTTGGGAGGAGCAGCAAGGGTTTGGTAAATTTTAGTTTTAAAAATAGAAAGTTTATTGTTGTTTTCTTTCCAGATCAACAAGAAATTTCTTTTTCGAAATTGAGAATTTAAATGAAAGTAATACCCAACAAATAAAAGATAAACATCAACAAATCTTGCAACTAATCCCATGGAAAACAAAATCAGATTTTTAACCCATTGATTGCAATCAAAATTGGACATTTAAAGGGGAAGAAGCAGAGTTTTTTCTCCCTAAATTTCATCTTCAGCTCATAAGGAAAAGAGAGAACAAGGGAGAAATAAAACCCTACCTCTTATTGGAGACAATTGGTGAGAAGAGAAGTTGGGCATTAACAATTCACCACACAAATTTCTACAGCCTCCAAATCTCCTGCAATTTTCCAGCAATCTTCTTCTTTTCTAAAGCCACCAAAATTTCCCAAGACAAATGTCATATAGTCCAACAATAGTCATACAATGAACAATTTCATCTTACATAAATCAAAACCGGGGTTAGTATGTCCATCAAATCATAAGTAATAATCAGTAAAATCTATCTATCCACACACCAACAAGACATAAATATATGTAGCAATGAAACATCATCATGATATCTAATCACATTAAATCGTAATGAAGCATGAGCACAAATCCATAATATCCAAAATCATGAAACGTACAATATCTATCAATGATAATCAATGAAGCACATCTAAAATCCAAAATACATCTATGCATCATGTGAATCCAACAAGTCTACCAAATCCATCACACAAAATAAATGTCTAATCGATTCTATCAAAATGGAATAAGAGTCTGCTCAAGTGTGGGCATTAAATCCTCCCCCCTTTGCCTAGGCTTACTTCTGGAAGCCTGAGAACAAGTAGGGGTACAACTCTTTCATCCGACCTGCATCCTCCCAAGTGGCCAATTTCTCATCATTCGAATCCCACTAGACCCTTACCTTCTCTATCCCCAATCCTTTGAGGGACATCTCTCTGTGCTAAAGAATGCACACACGCTCTAAAGAAAGCTACCCATCCTCGATCTGTAAGGCATTCCAATCAATAACATGAGATATGTCAAGATGGTATAATCTCAAAAATGATACATGAAATACATCGTGGATGTGAGGCAAGATAGGTGGCAATCCAAGGTGATAAGCTACAAGACCAATCCTCTCTAAAACCTCAAATGATCCCACAAATTGAGGTGCCAACTTAGAGCCTTTTCCATAATGGATCAGGCTCTTCCATGGGTGAACTTGCAAGAATACCCTATCACAAACTGAGAATTGCCTATCTACTCTATGAGCATCTGTATATTTCTTCTACCTATCCCGTGCAATTGTCATATGGTCTCTAATATAAGCAACATGCTCCTCCATATCCCATAACATCTCTGAACCAATATGCACCCTGTCCTGTAATTTGTACCAACTAAGGGGAGTGCGACATGGTCTCCCATATAAATCCTGGTAGCGGGACATGCCAATGGAGCTATAGTACCCATTATTATAAGCAAAACCCACTAAGTATAGGCAATCCTCCCATCTGGACAGTTGATCCATAACATACATCCTCAACATATCCTCTAAAACCTGATTCACCCGCTCTGTTTGAACATCTCTCTCTGGGTGATATGTTGTAATGTAATTCAACTGAGTCCCCATGTCATGTTGCAAAGTTGTCCAAAAGGTTGAAGTGAAAACATGATCCCTATCTGATATGATCTTATGTGGGATACCATGTAGCCTGACTACATCTCTAACAAAAAATTGTGCAACTGTGGATGCTGTATAAGAGGATCTAATCAGTAAAAAATGTGCAACCTTGGTCAACCAATCAACGGTGACCATAATGGCATCATGTCTACAAGAGGAAATAGGTCCTGAACACACCATTCATCAAGCTCATGAAAACTGATGGTGCATTCGTAAGACCGAATGGCACAACTGTAAACTCATAATGTCCATATCTGGTACGAAATGTTGTACGATGTATATCCGCCTCATGGATCATCAACTAGTGATATATGGACTTGAGGTCAATTTTGGAAAACACCTTTACATCCTTAATCTAATCAAATAAGTCATCTATTTGAGGAAAATGATATCAGTTCTTCATCATCACCTTATTCAGGTGTCTATAGTCAATGCACAATTCGAGAGAACCATCCTTCTTCTTCACAAACAACATCAGTGCACCCCATGGGGATACACTAGGATGGATAAACCCCTTTTCCAATAACTCCTCAAGTTGTAATCTCAAATCACTCAACTCCTGGGTGGTCAATCTGTAAGGAGCCCTAGAAATAGGCTTAGCTCCTGGCACTAGATCAATATTGAAATCTATGTCTCACTGGGGGGGCATACTTGGAATATCACTTGGGAAAACATCTGCAAACTTTTGAAGGATAGGATGTTGTTGTAACTGTTGGCAAATGCACACTCCAATGAGAAACTCTAGGTGATTGAAGGTGTAGACACCTAAAATTGTCATGTTTAATTAAATAAATATTTTATTTATTTAATTATTTTAGCCTAATTCTTCTATTAATTAAATAAATCTTTATTTATTTAATTAATTCATTTATCCTCTTCTAGCCTTATTTGTCATTTAAATAAATACTTATATTTATTTAAATTGTCTTTTTCCTAAATTAAATAAATATCTTATTTATTTAATTGATCCCACTTCTTCTATTAATTAAATAAATATTTATTTATTTAATTAATTCATTAACCTTCTCTACCTATGACACATGTCATTCATCTCTTAATTCCTACACTACCTACCCTCTAATCATAGCCAACCTCTTTTACACCTCTCAATCTTATCCCTCCATTTCATATAGTGTCTTCTATATAAGAGGATACTTCCTTCATTATCAACCCTAATCAATCATTCTAATCAATCTATTCATCCTAACTACTTGATCAATTGATGACACTATGCCTTTGCACTTTCATATGCGATCCTACTTGCAACCACATTTCCATTCTTTGTTGAGCTCTTGTGCACATATAAAATCTGAGAGCAAATATATCAAGCAAGATCAATGGAGATAGGAAGAATGGAGATTCAAACCCTATTGGAAATGTGATGGTATAATCTTTGTGATTTCATTTGATTTGCATTGTCTTAGGTAATCTTCACATGTTATGGTGGATCTTTGTTGTTGTTAGGCTAGGGTTTTGTGGTTGAATCCATTTAGTCTTTCAATATTGTTATTGTTGTTATCCATTTTCACCATATACATTTTGGCACGCCCCGTGGGACATGGATTTTTGTTAGATCTATGTTTTTTGCAGATTTTTCTACCCCTATATTGCTGTTTTGTAAAACAATTTGGAGAATAACCTGGTGCAGCTAGGGTTTTGGACACAAAATCAAGATCTTGGAGAGATTTGATCATATATCACAAAAGGCTTGGAAATTTTGCACCAAATTTTTTTTGCAGGTTGAAGACAACATCAAGAGCTCATAAAGAAAAATTCAGATCTATTGGAGCATATTTTAATTTTTTATGAATTTTCATAAAAAAATTATTTTTAGAGCAAATTAGCAAATTTTTCAGATTTTCTTATATTTTTGGAAAGCTCTCTGATTTATACACATGATCTGTTTTTTGTGATTTTCATTTTGATGCAAAATATTTCCCTAAAAATCAGATCTTTAAAAATTAGGGTTTTTCCTTATTTTGATCAGATCTCACAAACGACTTTGAATTTTGGCATAAAATGTTTTTTGCAAGTCAGGAACATTATCAGAAGGATTCAATAAAAATTTTAGATTTTTTGGATCAAATTTTCATTTTATATGAATTTTTGATGAGTTTTCATAAAAAATTAATTTTGAGAGAAAATTAGCGATTTTTTCGGATTTTCTTACATTTTTGGAAATCTATCAGAATTATACATAGGATCTATTCTTTGTGATTTAAATTTGATGCAAAATCATTTCTCAAAAATCGGATCTTTAAAAATTAGGGTTTTGCATCATTTTACTCATATCTGACAAACTGCTTGGATTTGTTGCAGATTTTTTTTATGAAGGTTTGGAAGACCATCAGGACTCTCCAGTAAAAATTTCAAATTTTTTTGGATCGATTTTGCATTTTATATGAATTTTTTATGATTTTTCATAAAAAATTAATTTTTGGGATCAAATTAGCAAATTTTTTGGCTTTTCTTACATTTCTAGAAATCTCTTGAAATTTTACAAGTGGTCTTTTTTTTATGATGAATCAAATCTTTGAATTGGTCAACAAAATGCATTGTTGAAGGCCCCTATTTCACAAAGTCTTTTGGATCTAAAATTTACCTAACTTGTGTGCTTGCAGGAAGGAGTGATCATTTGAAACAATCCAAACTACTAATAGATCTTTGTTGCAGGTCCTTGGCAAGGGTTTTTGGATCTTTATTATGTGCCTTGATTTCATAGAATAGCAAACACTTCAATTGGTGCACTAAAATTGAATCATTGTCTTTTGTGTTGTGAGCAATAGACTCTTTTTGTTTAATCTCTAGAGGGCTTGTCTCCCCGTGTGGTCATTAGGACTACTAGTGAGGAGAGAGTGACCCAAGTGGTAGCAAAAGAAAAGCCATCTTCTTCCAAACCACTATAAATAACTGTATCCATGGTGAAAAATATGGATAACGTGTGCTGATTAGTTCATACCGACACTATGTCTCCCCATAAACCCGTTTGATCAAATTTATTTGATCATTTGTAGGGCGTAACCCCTACCGGATGGGAGCCTTCTGTATTTATAGAGCTGAAAGTGCTGCATGTATGGCCACATGAGCGGATGCCCTTACTAGCACCTTTTTGTTTTAGAAGCCAAAATCCTTCTAGTTGTTGGGGCAGGAGGTCGGACCTCTGGTAGCGGCCCACACACATACGGTTCTTAGTAGAGATACAAAGTTCACCACAAGGAGTTTTTGTGGGGACTGATGCTTGGCTGCCCTGAGAAGTGAGTGCCGAGGGTGGAGCCAGTGGGGTCAAGCATCTAAGTATCCACTTTGAATAGCGTAGCCTTGGGGGAAACTCCATGTGGGATCAACAACTATTATCTTGGCCAACCATAAGAATTGTGCTTGACTTATTTTAAACAATCAAACATTCAAGACCAAACATCAAAACATTGTGTCTTTTGTGTCTTCAAGTGTATGGAAAACAATTTTACATTAGACATCACACTTTCTTTGAGTCATTTTGAGTCTACACACTTGCAAACATTGAGTTTTTATCAACACTGTGTCCTCTTGTCACGAAAAACAATCAAACATTCAGATTTGGTCACAACAAAGCAACTTCACAGATTGAAAAAAAAAATTGCACAAATTTTGCAGAAACGTGTCTGTGTCTGACAGAATAGCGTCTATGTCATATAACCACGTCTGTGAAGGGTAGAAACATGTCTGTGTTCTCAGAATCAACATTGCATTTACAAAATCTTAGACTCATGTCTGTGTTTAACAGAACCACGTCTGTGTCAGGAAATCACACCTGTGCAGTATACAGGCACGTTTGTGTTCAGAATTAAAAAACTTTTACAGTCTAGCAAACAAACACAGTCAGTTTCAAAATTCTTGAGCTTCCTAGGTTATTTCTCTAGGGTTTCATCAAGCATTCAACCTATCTTTGGGTCTCACAAAGTCCATCATTGCTTTACACCTTACATTACATTCACATTTGTCTAAACTTGAGTCAAAAGGTCACTTGCTTGTCCTCATCATACTTTGTCAACACACTACATACAACAACATTTTGCTAAGTGGTCCCTCATCAAGTTCTATCACCTTTGGGTCTCATTTGGTCTTACTTAGAGTCAAGGTCAACTTACCTCATCAATAGAAACTATCATCTCTTTGGAAGCCACACCTACTCTACTACATACATACTTGGTCTTACACATTAGACATTGCAAGTACACCTCAGATTCATTTACATTCCATCCAACTCTTAGTCTTCCATACTCTTTCCATTTTCATCTAGTCTCACACATCTTGGTCAAGACCTAGTTCATGGTTGAAACCCGTTTACAAAAATCTAGGAGAGAAACTAAAGAGGCTCAAGAGTCCACAAACATGAGTTCTTATGAGTATGACAATGATATCTTTTTCAATTCTGATCATACTACATTACCTGACATGGATGCCTATAGAAACATTCCAAATGTTGAGCACATGGACACTACAAACAACAATGATACACACAATGACAATATGAACAACTTCTCCGTACATTCAGCAGAAGTGGAAGACACCATTATGAATCCGCATTTCAATCGATTGGTTGAGGAAATAATGAGGAGAGATAAACAATATTTTCTACAAGTGATGGCACAAAGTGGAACCAAGATCCCTCATGATTTTGACATGTCTCAAATAATGGAAAATCGACCTTTGCAACAACCTCACTCCAACATGGATCAAAGGAGGCCTGATAGTGGAGGCAATAGAGGACCACATATGGTGCCTGAATCACCATCGTCTTTGTTTCAAAAACCAGAGGTCCCTTATGGTCAAGCATATGATACTCACCTTCGCAGACCATTATGCAAGTCTTATGCAGAGAAATATGCTCAACCACATACCAATGCTAAGGATCAACCACCAAAGCAATTGGATATTCAAAGGCATGCTCAAAATTTGGACACAAGGAAACCCCATGTCAAATTTTGGGGCAACACACTAGAACAAACTCATGACATGCCTATAGAGTATGGTATACATGGACAAAGCAGATATTTCATTCCTCAACATGACTCTATACCAAGTGGTCCATATACATAGCATCATTATAGACCTCCTCCATATGAACATGTGTATGATCAATATCATCCATATATGCAACATGCTCCTCCTCCACCTAGTGGTTTAGGCATGGGGTATGGTCCAAGAAGTCGGTCTCCACTGAAGAATAATTTGGAGCAACAAATCAGAGACTTACAAAAGAAAATGGAGGACATAAATACACCGAAGCCAACATACACAATGAGAGACATATGTCCTTATCCATTTGATAAGAGCATTCCAATGCCTCCATTTCCTACACACTTTGTGACACCTAAGTTTGATAAGTACAGAGGAAAAGGGGATCCTAAGGCACACATAAGACAATTTTTCATAGCTTGCATTGAAGTGGCAGCAGAAGAGACATATTTGATGAGATTATTCCCACAGAGCTTAGGTGATCAAGCTATGGAATGGTTCTCCCAACTTCCACCTGGAATTAAGTCATGGGGTGACTTAGCAGAGGCATTTATCCAACATTTCTCATACAACATAGAGACAGACATATCAGTCACTACTTTATGTAACACCAAACAAAAGGATGGAGAATCTTTTTCATCATTTTTACAAAGATGGAGGAATCTAGCTAGCAGATGCTCTTGTGAAATTCCACAAAAACAAATGGTAGAGATGTTCACCCAAAATGTTAACAAGGACATTGGCTATGATCTAAGGAAAGATTGTTTGTCCACTTTCAAGGACGTCATTGAAAAAGGCTTAGCAACATAGAAGGTCCTAATTGAGCAAGGAGTCATCAAAATATTCATAGAAAACATAGAGGACTTCAAAGGAAAAGACAAGCTAATATTTTGGAATAAAAACAAGAACACAGTCAATGATGGTGTTGTTGATGCCAATACAATACAACCCAAAATCATTTTTTCTGGATCAAGCTCTACAAACAATCAAGTGAATACTCAAACAACTTCAAAGTCACAAAGGAAGTACACTCCATTGGGAGAACCACTAGAGTCAGTTTTCAAAAGCTAGTCGCAAATAAAATAATAACACTTCTAGATTTGCCTCCATATGAGCCAAAGGTTAAACCAAATTGGTGGAATGATGATGAGTATTGTGAATTTCATAAGAGCAAGTGTCATAAAATAGGAAATTATCATCGACTAAAGAACATCATACAAGATCTCATTGATAGAGGTGACATTGAGATTGAAGGACACTCATCCAATCAAGAACATGAGATGTTTAAGGAACCATTCCCAAAACATGACAAAGGAAAAGCTAAAGCTACAGATGACCAAACAAACTATACAAGAGCATCCTATAACTATGATTCAACTATCAATCACATTTCAATGGATAATTATGTCTCTACTATTATCATCAAGGAAAAAACCCTTGAGAATTCTACCCAGAGACCCAAGATCATTCTGAAAGGAATTGGATCTTCTTCTGAACCTACCTCTGAATGTCATGTTACAACCCATCAAGGTAAATTCACTTTGCAAGGTGCTCCAGCCAAAAACACCGCTTCGTCATCAACCAAGCCTAAGTAGGACCTTGTAGAACAGTTAGGGAAGACACCTGCGCTCATCTCCATCCTTGAGCTCCTACGCATATCCCCTACACATAAAGCCATTCTTGATAAAATCTTGAGAGAAACTGTTGTTCCTACTGATTTGAACGTGGACTAGTTTCAAGCCATGGTGGGATACCTTTCCATTCCACACTCCCTTACATTTACAGAAGCTGATGATGCCTCCGTGAGCCAACCACATAATGCACCTTTACACATTGAAGCCTTCATACACAAAAATCGAATAAAACAAGTCCTGATAGATGGAGGAGCAGGTCTGAACATTTGTACATTGAGCACTATTAAACAATTGAGATGTTCTGATAAAGCTGTGAATGCTACAAACAAAATTACCATCAAGGCATATGATGATGAAGAGCGTTCATCCAAAGGCACAATCACCTTTCCCCTCAAAGAGTTGGGCTAGTTACAAAGGATGTGGTTTTTCAGGTCCTTGATCTAGTTCTCACATACAACATACTCTTGGGACGTCCTTGGATTCATGAGATGAGCGCAGTACCATCTACATATCATTGATGTATCAAGTTTCCACACAATGGAGTTGAAGTGACCATCAAAGCAGATCCAAATCCATTCATATATTGCAACAATATGCAACCTAGATTAGAAATAACAATCCCAGTCAATAGAGAAGCAATTCCATCATCAGCATATGTGGATCCAGAATCATTGAAAGCTTCTACATCAAAACAAGTAGAGATAAAAGAAAAGTTCAAGATTAAAGACATGGGATGTGGTCAGTATATATTTCATGTTGATCAACTCCCACTATCTCCTAACACATTCAGTCAATAGGAACAAACTACAAACAATTTGCAATGCCAAGAAATTAGGTGTGAACCACCTAGTGTTGTGGCTACTAAGTCTAAATGCAAATCTCCTCTAGTGGTGCAAGCATCTCTTGATATGAATAATCCTAAGAGTGGTTCCAACAAAGAATCTATTGAGAATATCGTCAGCCCTCTTGAGAACTCACATAGCTTTACCATATCATCCGCTCATTCCATTTCCACTCCGCTCATAGACTTGGATCAATAGGAATCACAAAAGCCCTTGCTCATTGGGGATCAAAAATCATGCTTTGAAAAGAAAAATCTATAAGTCAAAAATAAAGAAAAGTCCTTTAGTCCAAATCAAAATCAAAAGCTATTGGACTATGCAAAAATTAAAGTCAAGGATAAAAATCCTATGAAGAAAAAAGAGAAAGAGTTGATCTCCCCTAATATCAAAATAACTGGGGGAAAAAGTTCTAAAATTTCAAGTCAAAAAGCATACTTGTTGATCCTAAGTCTCCATCATGCTATCCTACTTTCACTTATTTTCATAGTCATAAGCCTTCATAACTCATCCACTTGTTCCACACATCCATCCCCTTTTGGCGATACATCATGGACCTTTAATGGAGCTTCCTTGAAGGACTTTGTTATCAGGGATGCCCAAACTTCTTTAGGTGACACACATACGGGCCTCTATAGTCCACACACTAGTAATTCTATCTCAATTCCTTTATCAAGGAAGACAGTCACTCGAGCTACACATCATTCAGTCAAAGAACAATGCGGCTACAATCATAAAGTGAAGCCTCGCACATTTGAGGTAGTGTAGCATCCTAAAATTGTGACACTTGCAATTTCGACTGCATTTCAGTCTTCACGATGGCGACGCAACATGGAACCTGAATGGAGACCCCAAAACTTGTCCACGACACCAAAAACTGCATTTTCTTGCACCCTGGCCTAATCCTCCTTTGTACCCTGCTGTCCCGGGAGGTGGGACCAGAGCGCCCAATGCCCTAGTCCTTCAGGACCAGGGCGTCCCCCAGGACCATGGCGCCCAGCGCCTTGGTCCCTGGCCCTATTTTGGGCCCGGTCTCCTATGGGGCTTCGGGTCTTTTTGTTTGCAAATTGGAAAATAACATTTCCTGGTCGGCCTAAGGTCGGGAAAATTAGTCTATCAGCCCTAATTGACAAGTATATAAACTACATTTTCCTCTCCCATTTGGATAGATGAAAAAAAGGCGAAAGCGATACTCAAACATTCAAGCATTCAAGCATTCTTTCAAGCAATTGATCATTCTAAGTCTCCATTCAAGGCTAAGTGTTGCATTCAAGACAAGGATTCAACCATTGAAGAGGAGATCACATACTACATACTACATACAACATACAACAACATCTATACCTTCGCATATAAGGATACAAACATCCTTACAACAAGGTACTAGTACTTGTTTTACATTACAAACATTTACATTTACAGCATTTCTCATTTCTTAGTTAATTCCAAAATCGAGGTTTGACCTAAGGGCAAACCCCTAATCCCTAACCCCCCAATCGTCTTCGCTTTTCTGTGTGTAGGTTGTAGGTACGCGGCTGAAATTGAAGATCTGGAATCCTTGTGCAAAGACGAACAGATCCCCCTTCATTTCGCGGATTTTTCGGAGGACCGTGTGCACGTCGGGCGCCATCGTCCCGTCAAATTTTGCTCAAATTTGCAGGACAACGCTGTATCGACATTTTACTGCTAATTCCAGGTCCGCAGCTTCATCCTATATCCCTATCTCTATTTATAAGTGAATCTTTCTCACTTTCTATGCATTCCTAGCTTAATTCTTCTATCAACATTCTTTACAAAAGAGGGTAGCCTTGCTGTCTTAACCCTTGAAACTCATTTAGAATCCAATCTTGCATTGTGTGGGATTGGATCTTGTGGGTTTCAACCCCTCTTTTGAATGTAAAGTCTCCCCTAAGTGAAAACCATCAACCCTAGTCACCTCCCTTCTCTCTCCTTGGAGTTGGAAGAGGGGAGAGCAACTAGGGTTCGATTTTTCCGCTTTACATTTTGGTGAACCTGACGTGAACATCCTTTCTGATTATTCATGGTTAGATCTGAAAATTGGATTCCTTAATTGCATTTCCATGTTTGATCTTTTGCAAAATTTTAGAGGTTAATTGCATAAAAACCCTAAATTTTCTTTTTTGTAATTAAGCTTGCGAAATGTTTAATTATTAATGCTTGTTTCAGATCTGCCCTTCTATTACAAATTATCAATTCATATTTGTACTTTAATTTTGAAAATTAAGTGGTTAAGTGTCAAAATCCTAATTTTTGAAACCCTCTCGATTCAACCTTTGTCCGACAATTTCACTGATCAAAACATCTCCAAATCAGCTGTAACTTTGGATTCCGCAATAAAATCACAATATCTTTCATCCCTAAAAATTTGGAAAAAAGTTGCGAGGACCGTGTGCACTCCGAGCGCCATCATCCCCGACATTTTTTCTGAAATTTTGGGGGCTAGATCTTACTGTATTTTTCTGCTAAAATCCAAAATTTTGGCTGATTTTATCAATTATAACACTTTCAAAATTAAAGTCAAAGTTGGTCTAGTGATTGCTAGGATTAAGGCTCCTAATCATTCAAAAATTATTGAAATTGAAATTTTGTGTCAAAATTGTGTCCTTACTGTCCTAAATCTGAAAAGTGTGTTGGTGTTCATTCAAAATTTCAGTGCTTTATTCAAATTCTTGCAATTTGTGACTTTTGAAATTAAGTGCTTAATTACACCAACTTTGATTTCCACTTACAAAATTGAATTTTGCGTGAAATTGAGTCAACTTTTAAAATTCAAAACTTGCATTGCTTTTGGTATTCCCTCTAAAATCATAAAATTCAAAATTTCAGTTTCCCTCTCTTTTTCAAAATTCAAAATTTGCATTTTTTCGACAATCTGGGTAGGGTTCAATTTTGAGATTGCAACTTTAATTTGGCCTATCTACAGATCGTGAAATCACTCAATTTTTTCAGATTAGCTTTAAAATCATCATAACTTTCATCCCTGCAAATTTCAAAAAAAGTTGCAAGGACCGTGTGCACTCCGAGCGCCACAGTCCCTAACATTTTTTCTGAAATTTTGGGAGATTGTCGTGATTGCATTTAACAGCCTAAATCTAAGAGATTGGCTGATTTTACTGAAATTTGCTACCTCTAAAATTCAAAATTTTCTCTCCCTCTCTAGTGCATGAGTTTTACAACAATAAGCCCTACTTACACTATTCCCGTTAGACGAAGCCGTAGAATTAAGTCTTTCCGAGGTTTAATTACCGAGGAGATGGAACCTAATTTGAATAGCCTTTTTAACGAGGACATGGGTAATTCCTCTAATCCTCCTAATGATGAAGAAGCTCTCCATGAGGTTTCTGTAGAACAACTTTCGAAATTGGATAACCAATTTGACGATTTTCGACAATGGATGTCTCAAGAATACCCTGATAGTCAAGCTCTTCCTTTAATTGAGGGTCTAAAACATATGCTTCAAAGTGATAAGAATGGAATTGATATTTTGCGTGGTATTGCACACATTGTGGATTCGAATGTGATGCCTATGAAGAGTTGTGCCGAAACTTTAGGTTATACGCAACCTCCCACTCAAGTCAATCATTCTATCCCTCTGACAACTTCTATTGCTAGCATACCTATCTTTACATCAAACATAATGACTACTTAATTACAAGATATTCCTCCTATGATCACCAGTCATGGGGGCAATCCCTCTTCTTCAATCAACCCTCTTCCTTCATTTAATCCGACTTCTTCATTCATTCCTTCAATGAGTGTCCCTATTACATCTCCACAAATGAACATGGTGCAAGGGGGTAATTCATTTAGCTATTGCATTCCTCCTTGTAGTGTTCCTCCTGTCCAATCATCTCCTATGACTAACTATCATAGTGTCCCACCACCTTACTCTTTACCTTCTTTCAATAACATAACACTTCCATCTCAATCTAACACATCCAATATGAATTCTTCGACTGAAGTGACCATTAATAATCTTGCACAAACTGTCTCTTCTTTACAGCAACAAATTGCCTCTATGAATCAATCTAAGTTTAGTGTGCCCACATTTGATGTTGCGAGCCCACTTTCTCTTGACATTGTTCGGGCTATCCCTCCTAAACATGTTGAAATCCCGCATTTGGAGCTTTATAATGGTAAAGGTGATCCTCTAACACATGTTAAGACTTTTCAAACAATATGTACCGATTTTGCTTATGACCATAGGTTGCTTGCAAAACTGTTTACTAGAACATTAAGAGACAAAGCCCTACAATGGTATTGCTCGTTGCCTTCTTATTCTATTACTTCTTTCGAACAACTTGCAAATGCTTTTGTTCAACAATTTCAAAACAATATAAGTCCTAAAGTTACTTTGATTGATTTAATGCATTGTAAACAAGGTGTTAAAGAAAAAGTGACTGATTTCATTGGTAGATATAAGCATTTGTATGCTCAAATTTCTTTTCCAGTGCCTGACAATGATATTCAAAGAATCTTTATTTCTAATTTACAAAAAGATATTCGAGACAAACTTCTATTTTTTGAGTTTACTTCTTTCCAAAAGTTGTGTGCAACTCTTCACAATTATCAACTGACTGTGAGTCAAATGGAACAATCACATCCTATGGCTCCGAGTGATAAGGGTGATAGCAGTCAACAACCATTTGGAAAGTTTAAACCGAACAGAGATTCCATCAAATTCAATGAAAACATCATCAACAACAATGTGAATGCAGCATCAGGTGTGCCTCCTATTTCTAAGTTTTTCAAGAAAGAAAGAAAGTATACTCCTTTGAATGAATCATTGCGTAGTATTATGAATAAGTTATTGGAACAAAATGTGCTTACTCTTCCTCCTATAAGGCAAATAGATCCTGCAAAGATTACTTCACCCTATTTTGATAACAAATCTTTTTGTCAATTTCATCGTCAGCCTGGGCATGATACTGAAAAATGTTTTTCCTTAAAGGGTAAAATTCAAGATTTGATTGATAATAATACTATCTCTGTTTCTGGAGTGAATGATAAAGGCAATACATCTGTAGCTCCTCCTAACCAAAATCTTTAGATTTTTACTGATCCATTACCTTCCCATACCTCTAATGCGATTGAGGCTAACGATTCCTCTCTCTCATCTGATGGTCTTGTGTCTATGACTCCGAATGTGATTAACTTTGTAGAGCAGCAAGAAAACCCTAAATAACCTTCCATCACATTTGATTCTAGTGAAACTATCAGGGCACCTGATGGTCCTTTATACATAGTTGCAAAAGTCAAGAATACACCTTGCCGTGGAGTGCTTATTGATCCTTCGTGCATGGTTAATGTTATTACTGAAGAATTTCTTTTTACTTTGCAATTGAATCAAGTGATCTATGACAAAACAGATGTGATTGTGAAATTATTTGATGCATTTTCTTCTCCTGCAATTGGTTCTATTACATTACCTATTGAAGTTCATAACAAATCCCTTGATGTGAACTTTGCTATTATTCCTTCATCCGAACAATTTCGTGTGAAGCTTGGTTATCCTTGGCTATCTTCCATGAAAGCTATTGCTTCTCCTATTCATAAATGTTTGAAATTTCCCCATAATGGTGAAGTTGTTATTGTCAATCATAGTCTCTTTAAACCAACTGAAAGAACTTCTAGTGTTCCTATTGATTACTTTTGGCCTAAACAACTCCAATCTCTTCCTCCGTGAAGTGATCATCTTTTCAAATCTTATCAAAAGTGGAAAATAGATATGATCCTATCTCTAAGTGAACCTAGAACACCTAAACTTGATATTTCTATCATTCTTGAGAAGGAAGTTCTTCCTTTGAAAGATAAAACTAATGTCTTTCCTCAAGAAGATTCCCAACCCATCCCTATGGATGTGACTATGTCTATGTCTAACAAACTTTCTAAAGGTAGGCCTATACCTCCTCATCATGATGGACTTGGTCTCCTTCCTAAACCAAATATTCCTCCTTTATATGGAGCAGTTCCTCCTCCTTCCTTTTATAGAGAGAAGAGACCTTCTTCTTCTCCTATTATCCAGCCTAAGAGACCACAACCTAAACACCCAAGTGATAAGGATGAGAACATTCCTCCTCCTCAATCTTCTCCACTTCCTACTAAGACTAGACGAAATCGTTCTGCATGTGAACGCCGATGAAAGCGTCATCTTAGAGCTCAAGCAGCTGCTTCTCAAACTTTGCAATCTCCAAAAACACGTTCAACAAGCACTATTCCATTTTCTCCAAAATCTCCTAAACATAAGATGCATGATGGTCTTGATCCTGTGCGAGTTAAAGATCCTATTTTTATAAATCATGATGATGATATAGATGAAAATGTTATTCATGATGAAAATGCTACTTCTCTTGCTTCTGATAGTGAATATGAACTTGTTGATATTGATAACCATTTATCTAACGAATTTTCTAAAGCACTTATCCTAGCTCCTAGACAAGAACAACGTGGCTTGGAACATGAACATAGCCCTTGTTTGGATCTTGTGATAGCTCCATCTGCTGTGTTGGATGTTCCTCCTCTAGCATGTTCCCTGCCTTCCCGAAACATTGATCAGCAAGATCGGGGGGTAGATGACGTGCTAGACTAGTTTCATTAGCATAGCAGATTCTCTCCTCCTCTCTTTTGTTACTTCTTCTATGTGTTATTCTCATTCTTCTATTTATTGTCCTTAGTGTTGTCTACTTGAGGACGATGCAAGTCATTGAGATCTCTTTTGGTCTCTCTCATGTTGACTCAAAAGACACATGTGTTCCCTTCTTCTAGGCGACCTTCCTTGATTGGGGAATGAAGAACAATTATGCATATATACATATGATATACATGAATTATCATACAACATACTGACCCCGAGGAAAGCGAAGTCACCTCGTGCTTTGTGTTTTTGTGTCTATTATCCTTGGGTTTATCTCACACTCGGGGGCTAAATCTTTGTGATAACTTGCTCCTTTCCCTTCTCATTTCTTATGTGTATCACTACCTTAAAGCAATCACCCCCGTTGAGGTGTGTGCGATCGCTTTAACGTAGGGGGGCATACACCCTGTCTATCCTTTCAGGATACTTGAAAATTTCTTGGCGAACTTAGCTTTGCCTTGAAAATTTTTGGTATTTCTCTTGCATGACTCATAGTGAGGGAACCTTACTACTGACAGTCATGGTTCTCTCTCGTGATCTTCCCTTTTACTTTGTCAATCGAAGTCATAAGATCCTTAGTCCACTGGGGGCTTGGTGTCTCTTGCCTCCTTGACGTGGTGAAAGTCTTTCAATGTTGTTTCCTTATACTTTACCGTAAGTATGAGCGTATGCCTATACTCCCGCTAAAGTGGGGGCTAAATGTAGCGTCCTAAAATTGTGACAATTGCAATTTCAACTGCATTTCGGTCTTCACGATGGCGACGCAACATGGAACCTGAATGGAGACCCCGAAACTTGTCCACAACACCAAAAACTGCATTTTCTTGCACCCTGGCCTGATCCTCCATTGCACCCTGCTGTCCCGGGAGGTGGGACCAGAGCGCCCAGCGCCCTGGTCCCTGGCCCTATTTTGGGCCCGGTCTCCTATGGGGCTTCAGGTCTTTTTGTTTGCAAATTGGAAAATAACATTTCCTGGTCGGCCTAAGGTCGGGAAAATCAGTCTATCAACCCTAATTGACAAGTATATAAACTACATTTTCCTCTCCCATTTGGACAGATGAAAAAAAGGTGAAAGCGATACTCAAACATTCAAGCATTCAAGCATTCAAGCATTCTTTCAAGCAATTGATCATTCTAAGTCTCCATTCAAGGCTAAGTGTTGCATTCAAGACAAGGATTCAACCATTGAAGAGGAGATCACATACTACTGTAGCGTCCTAAAATTGTGACACTTGCAATTTTGACTGCATTTCGGTCTTCACGATGGCGACGCAACACGCAACCTGAATGGAGACCCTGAAACTTGCTCACGACACTGAAAACTGCATTTTTCAAGCACCCTGGCCTGAACCTCCTTGCACCCTACTGTCTCGGGAGGTGGGACCAGAGCGCCCAGCGCCCTGGTCCCTCAGGACCAGGGCACCCAGCGCCCTGGTCCCCAGGACCATGGCGCCCAGCGCCCTGGTCCCTGGGTCCTATTTTGGGCCCGGTCTCCTAAGGGGCTCAGGTCTTTTTGTTTGCAATTTGGAAATTAACTTTCCCTGGTCGGCCTAAGGTCGGGAAAATCAGTCTATCAGCCCTAAATGACAAGTATATAAACTACATTTTCCTCTTTCATTTGATATGATGGAAAAGGCGTGGAAACTATACTCAAGCATTCAAGCATTCAAGCATTCCTTCAAGCAATTGATCATTTCAAGTCTCCATTCAAGGCCAAGTGTTGCATTCAAGACAAGGATTCAACCATTGAAGAGGAGATCACATACAACATATTACTACAACATACAACATACAACATACAACATCTAAACCTTCGCACATAAGGATACCAACATCCTTAGAACAAGGTATTAGTACTTGTTTTACAGTCATTTACATTTACAGCTCTTGCTCATTTCTTGGTTAATTCCAAAATCGGGGTTTGACCTAAAGGCAAACCCCTAATCCCTAACCCCCCAATCGTCTTCGCTTTTCTGTGTGTAGGTTGCAGGTACGCGGCTGAAATTGAAGATCTGGAATCCTTGTGCAGAGACGAACAGATCCCCCTTCGTTTCGCGGATTTTTCGGAGGACCGTGGCGCCGGGCGCCATCGTCCCGACAACTTTTGCTCAAATTTGCAGGACAGTACCGTATCGACATTTTACTGCTAATTCCAGGTCCGCAGCTTCATCCTATAACCCGAACTCAGTTTATAAGCGAATCTTTATGACTTTCTATGCATGTTTAGCTTAATTTCCTTAACAACATTCTTTACAAAAGAGGGTAGCCTTGCTTTCCTAACCCTTGAAATTCATTTAGCATCCAATCTTGCATTGCGTGGGATTGGATCTTATGAGTTTCAACCCCTCTTTTGAATGTAAAGTCTCTCCCCTAAGTGAAAACCATCGAATCCTAGCGAACCTCCCTTCTCTCTCCTCGGAGTTGGAAGAGGGGAGAACAACTAGGGTTCGACCGCGATTTTCCGCTTTACATTTTGGTGAACCCGACGTGAACATCCTTTCTGATTTTTCATACTTAGATCTGAAAAAATTGATTACATTTCCATGTTTGATCTTTTGCAAAATTTTAGAGGTGATTGCATAAAAACCCTAAATTTTCTTTTTAGTAATTGAGCTTGTGAAATGTCTAAATGTTAATGCCTGTTTCAGATCTGCCCTTCTATTACAAATTATCAATTTATATTTGTGCTTTAATTCTGAAAATTAAGTGGTTAAATGTCAAAACCCTAATTTTTGAAACCCTCTTAATTCAACCTTTGTCCGACAATTTGACCAATCAAAACATCTCCAAATCAACTGTAACTTTGGATTTTGCAATAAAATCACAATATCCTTCATCCCTGAAAATTTGGAAAAAAGTTGCGAGGACCGTGTTGCACTCCGAGTGCCATCGTCCCCGACATTTTTTTCAAAATTTCGGGAGCGAGATCTTGCTGTATTTTCCTGCTAAAATCCAGAATTTTGGCTGATTTTGTCAATTATAACACTTTCAAAATTACAGTCAAAGTTGGTCTTGTGATTGCTTGGATTAAGGCTTCTAATCATTCAAAAATCATTGAAATTGAAATTCTGTGTCAAAATTGCGTTCTTATTGTCATAAATCTGAAAATTGTGTTTACATTCATTCGAAATTTCAGTGCTTTATTCAAATTCTTGCATTTTGTGACTTTTGAAATTAAGTGCTTAATTACAACAACTTTGATTTCCGCTTTCAAAATTGAATTTTGCGTGAAAATTAGTCAATTTTTAAATTTCAAAATTTGCATTGCTCTTGACATTCCCTCTAAAATCATAAAATTCAAAATTTCAGTTTCCCTCTCTTTTTCAAAATTCAAATTTTGCATTTTTTGACAATCTTGATAGGGTTCAATTTTGAATTTGCAACTTTAATTTGGCCTATCTACAGATCGTAAAATCACTCAATTTTTTCAGATTAGCTCTAAAATCATCATACCTTTCATCCCTGCAAATTTTGAAAAAAGTTGCAGGGACCGTGTTGCACTCCGGGCGCCACGGTCCCGGACTTTTTTTTTGAAATTTCGGGAGACTGTTGTGACTGCATTTAACAGCTTAAATCCAGAAAATTGGCTGATTTTACTGAAAATTGCTACCTCTAAATTCAAAATCTTCTCTCTCTTTCTAGTGCATGAGTTTTACAACAATAAGTCCTACTTACACTATTCCCGTTAGATGAAGCCGTAGAATTAAGTCTTTCCGAGGTTTAACTACTGAGGAGATGGAACCTAATTTGAATAGCCTTTTTAACGAGGACATGGGTAATTCCTCTAATCCTCCTAATGATGAAGAAGCTCCCCATGAAGTTTCCGTTGAACAACTTTCGAAATTGGATAACCAATTTGATGATTTTCACTAATGGATGTCTCATGAGTATCCCGATAGTCAAGCTCTTCCTTTAATTGAGGGTCTAAAACGCATGCTTCAAAGTGATAAGAATGGAATTGATGTTTTGCGTGGTATTGCACACATTGTGGATTCGAATGTGATGCCTATGAAGAGTTGTGCTGAAAATTTAGGTTATACACAACCTCCTACACAAGTCAATCATTCTATTCCTTTGACAACTCCTATTGCTAGTATACCTACCTTTACATCAAACATAATGGCTACTTCTATACAAGATATTCCCCCTGTGATCACCAGTCATGGGGGCAACCCTTCGTCTTCAATTAACCCTCTTCCTTCATTCAATCCGACTTCTTCATTCATTCCTTCAATGAGTATCCCTATTATATCTCCACAAATGAACATGACGCAAGGGGGCAATTCATTCAACCATTCCATTCCTCCTTGTAGTGTTCCTCCTATCCAATCATCTCCTATGACTAATTATCATAGGGTCCCACCACCTTACTCTCTACCTTCTTTCAATAACATAACACCTCCATCTCAATCTAACACATCCAATATGAACTCTTCGACTGAAGCGACCATTAACAATCTTGCACAAACTGTCTCTTCTTTACAGCAACAAATTGCCTCTATGAATCAATCTAAGTTTAGTGTGCCCACATTTGACGTGGCGAACCCACTTTCTCTTGACATTGTTCGAGTTATCCCTCCTAAACATGTTGAAATCCCGCATTTGGAGCTTTATAATGGTAAAGGAGATCCTCTAACACATGTTAAGACTTTTCAAACAATTTGTACTGATTTTGCTTATGACCAAAGGTTGCTTGCAAAACTGTTCACTAGAACTGTAGACACTCAAAATTGTCATGTCTAATTAAATAAATATTTTATTTATTTAATTATCTAAGCCTAATTCTTCTATTAATTAAATAAATTTTTATTTATTTAATTAATTCATTTATCCTCTTCTAGCCTTATTTCTCATTTAAATAAATACATTTATTTATTTAAATTATCCCTTTCCTAAATTAAATAAATATTTTATTTATTTAATTGTCCTACTTCTTCTATTAATTAAATAAATCTTTATTTATTTAATTAATTCATTATCCTTTTCTACACATGACACATGTCATTCATCTCTTAATTCCTACACTACCTACCTCTTTCATTATTTTATTATTTCTTTTACCTACCCTCTAATCCTAGCCGACCTCTCTTTTTACACCTCTCAATCTTAACCCTCCATTTCTTATTGTGTCTTCTATTTAAGGAGATGCTTTCTTCATTGTCAAACCCTAATCCTAATGACATATCCTAATGACTGATTTTGGAGTACTTGGCTACACTACAATTCCACTTGCAACCACATTCCGTTCTTTGTTGAGCTCTTGTGCATACAAAAATCTGAGAGCAAGTATATCAAGCAAGATCAATGGAGATAGGAAGAATGGAGATCAAAACCCTATTGGACATGTGATGGTATAATCTTTGTGATTTTCAGTTATTTGCATTGTCTTAGGTAATCTTCATATGTTATGGTGGATCTTTGTTGTTGTTAGGCTAGGGTTTAGTGGTTGGATTCATTTAGCCTTTCAATTTTGTTATTATTGTTATCCATTTTCACCATACACAAGAACATTAAGAGACAAAGCCCTACAATGGTATTGCTCGTTGTCTTCTTATTCTATTACTTCTTTCGAACAACTTGCAAATGCTTTCATTCAACAATTTCAAAACAATATAAGTCCTAAAGTTACTTTGATTGATTTAATGCATTGTAAACAAGGTGTTAAAGAAAAAGTGACTGATTTCATTGGTAGATATAAGCATTTGTATGCTCAAATTTCTTTTCCAGTGCTTGACAATGATATCCAAAGAATCTTTATTTCTAATTTACAAAAAGATATTCGAGACAAACTTCTGTTTTCTGAGTTTACTTCTTTCCAACAATTGTGCACCACTCTTCACAATTATCAACTGACTGTGAGTCAAATGGAACAATCACATCCTATGGCTTCGAGTGATAAGGGTGATAGCAGTCAAAAACCATTTGGGAAGTTTAAACCGAACAGAGATTCCATCAAATTCAATGAAAACATCATCAACAACAATGTGAACGCAGCATCAGGTGTGCCTCCTATTTCTAAATTTTTCAAGAGAGAAAGAAAGTATACTCCTTTGAATGAATCATTGCATGGTATTATGAATAAATTATTGGAACAAAATGTGCTTACTCTTCCTCCTATAAGGCAAATTGATCCTGCAAAGATAACTTCACCTTATTTTGATCATAAAGCTTTTTGTCATTTTCATCGTCAGTCTGGGCATGATACTGAAAAATGTTTTTCTCTAAAGGGTAAAATTCAAGATTTGATTGATAATAATACTATCTCTGTTTCTGGAGTGAATGATAAAGGCAACACATCTGTAGCTCCTCCTAATCAAAATCCTCAAATTTTTACTGATCCATTACCTTCTCATACTTCTCATACCTCTAATGCGATTGAGACTAATGATTCCTCTCTCTCATCTGATGGTCTTGTGTCTATGACTCCGAATGTGATTAACTTTGTAGAGCAGCAAGAAATCCCTAAGGAACCTTCCATCACATTTGATTCTAGCGAAACCATTAGGGCACCTGATGGTCCTTTATACATAGTTGCAAAAGTTAAGAATACACCTTGCCGTGGAGTGCTTATTGATCCTTCGTGCATGGTTAATGTTATTACTGAAGAATTTCTTTTTACTTTGCAATTGAATCAAGTGATCTATGACAAAACAGATGTGATTGTGAAATTATTTGATACATTTTCTTCTCCCGCAATTGGTTCTATTACATTGCCTATTGAAGTCCATAACAAATCCCTTGATGTGAACTTTGCTATTATTCCATCTTCCGAACAATTTCGTGTGAAGCTTGGCTATCCTTGGTTAGCTTCCATGAAAGCTATTGCTTCTCCTATTCATAAGTGTTTGAAATTTCCCCATAATGGTGAAGTTGTTACTGTCAATCATAGTCTCTTTAAACCAGCTGAAAGAACTTCTAGTGTTCCTATAGATTACTTTTGGCCTAAACAATTCCAATCTCTTCCTCCGCGAAGTGATCATCTTTTCAAATCTTATCAAAATTGGAAAACAGATATGATCTTATCTCTAAGTGAACCTAGAACACCTAAACTTGACATTCCTATCATTCTTGATACGGAAGTTCTTCCTTTGAAAGATAAAACTAATGTCTTTCCTCAAGAAGATTCCCAACCCATCCCTATGGATGTGACTATGTCTATACCTAATAAACTTCCTAAGAGTAGACCTATACCTCCTCGTCATGATGGACTTGGTCTTCTCCCTAAACCAAAAATTCCTCCTTTGTATGGAGCAGTTCCTCCTCCTTCTTTTTATAGAGAGAAGAGACCTTCTTCTTCTCCTATTATCCAGCCTAAGAGACGACAACCTAAACACCCAAGTGATAAGGATGAGAACATTCCTCCTCCTCAATCTTCTCCACTTCCTACTAAGACTAGACGAAATCATTCTGCACGTGAACGCCGACGAAAGCGTCGTCTTAGAGCTCAGGCAGCTGCTTCTCAAACTTTGCAATCTCCAAAAACACCTTCAACAAGCATTATTCCATTTTCTCCTCAGCCGGACATTGAGCCTAAATCTCCTAAACATAAGATGCATGATGATCTTGATCCTGTGCGAGTTAAAGATCCTATTTTTATAAATCTTGATGACAATATAGATGAAAATGTTACTCCTCTTGCTTCTTATAGTGAATATGAACTTGTTGATGTTGATAACCATTTATCTAATGAATTTTCTAAAGCACTTATCCTAGCTCCTAGACAAGAACAATGTGGCTCGGAACATGAACATAGCCCTTGTTTGGATCTTGTGATAGCTCCATCTGCTGTGTTGGATGTTCCTCCTCTAGCGTGTTCCCTGCCTTCACGAAACATTGATCAGCAAGATCGGGGGGTAGATGACGTGCTAGACTAGTTACATTAGCATAGCAGATTCTCTCCTCCTCTCTTGTGTTACTTCTTCTATATGATATTCTCATTCTTCTATTTGTTGTCCTTAGTGTTGTCTACTTGAGGACGATGCAAAGCATTGAGATCTCTTTTGGTCTCTCTCATGTTGACTCAAAAGACACATGTGTTCCCTTCTTCCAGGTGACCTTCCTTGATTGGGGAATGAAGAACAATTATGCATACATACATATGATATATATACATGAATTATCATACAGCATACTGACCCCGAGGAAAGCGAAGTCACCTCGTGCTTTATGTTTTGTGTCTATTATCCTTGGGTTTATCTCACACTTGGGGGCTAAATCCTTGCGATAGCGTGCTCCTTTCCTTTCTCATTTCTTATGTGTATCACTATGTTAAAACAATCACCCCCGGTGAGGCGTGTGCGATCGCTTTAACGTAGGGGGGCATACATCCTGTTCATATCTTTTCAAGATACTTGAAAATTTCTTGGCAAATTTAGCCTTGCCTTGAAATTTTTTGATATCTTTCTTGCATGACTCATAGTGAGGGAGCCTTACTACTGACAGTCATGGTTCTCCCTCGTGATCTTCCCTTTTACTTTGTCAATCGAAGTCGTAAGATCCTTAGTCCATTGGGGGCTTGGTGTATCTTGCCTCCTTGACGTGGTGAAAGTCTTTCAATATTGTTTCCTTGTACTTTACCGGAAGTATGAGCATACATACTCCCGCTAAAGTGGGGGCTAAATGTAGCATCCTAAAATTGCGACACTTGCAATTTCGACTGGATTTCGGTCTTCACGATGGCGACGCAACACGCAACCTGAATGGAGACCCTAAAACTTGCTCACGACACTGAAAACTGCATTTTTCAAGCACCCTGGCCTGAACCTCCTTGCACCCTGCTGTCTCGGGAGGTGGGACCAGAGCGCCCAGCGCCCTGGTCCCTCAGGACCAGGGCGCCCAGCGCCTTGGTCCCCAGGACCATGGCGCCTAGCGCCCTGGTCCCTGGGTCCTATTTTGGGCCTGGTCTCCTAAGGGGCTCGGGTCTTTTTGTTTGCAATTTGGAAATTAACTTTCCCTGGTCAGCCTAAGGTCGGGAAAATCAGTCTATCAGCCCTAAATGACAAGTATATAAACTACATTTTCCTCTTTCATTCGATATGATGGAAAAGGCGTGGAAACTATACTCAAGCATTCAAGCATTCAAGCATTCCTTCAAGCAATTGATCATTTCAAGTCTCCATTCAAGGCCAAGTGTTGCATTCAAGAAAAGGATTCAACCATTGAAGAGGAGATCACATACAACATATTACTACAACATACAACATACAACATACAACATCTAAACCTTTGCACATAAGGATACCAACATCCTTAGAACAAGGTATTAGTACTTGTTTTACAGTCATTTACATTTACAGCTCTTGCTCATTTCTTGGTTAATTCCAAAATCGGGGTTTGACCTAAAGGCAAACCCCTAATCCCTAACCCCCCAATCGTCTTCGCTTTTCTGTGTGTAGGTTGCAGGTACGCGGCTGAAATTGAAGATCTGGAATCCTTGTGCAGAGACGAACAGATCCCCCTTCGTTTCGCGGATTTTTCGGAGGATCGTGGCGCCGGGCGCCATCGTCCCGACAACTTTTGCTCAAATTTGCAGGACAGCGCCGTATCGACATTTTACTGCTAATTCCAGGTCCGCAGCTTCATCCTATAACCCGAACTTAGTTTATAAGCGATCTTTATGACTTTCTATGCATGTTTAGCTTAATTTCCTTAACAACATTCTTTACAAAAGAGGGTAGCCTTGCTTTCCTAACCCTTGAAATTCATTTAGCATCCAATCTTGCATTGCGTGGGATTGGATCTTATGAGTTTCAACCCCTCTTTTGAATGTAAAGTCTCTCCCCTAAGTGAAAACCATCGAATCCTAGCAAACCTCCCTTCTCTCTCCTCAGAGTTGGAAGAGGGGAGAACAACTAGGGTTCGACCGCGATTTTCCGCTTTACAACTACATACTACATACAACATACAACAACATCTATACCTTCGCATATAAGGATACAAACATCCTTACAACAAGGTACTAGTACTTGTTTTACATTACAAACATTTACATTTACAACATTTCTCATTTCTTGGTTAATTCCAAAACCGGGGTTTGACCTAAGGGAAAACCCCTAATCCCTAACCCCCCAATCGTCTTCACTTTTCTGTGTGTAGGTTGCAGGTACACAGCTGAAATTGAAGATCTGGAATCCTTGTGCAGAGACGAACGGATCCCCCTTCGTTTCACGGATTTTTCGGAGGACCGTGTGCACGCCGAGCGCCATCGTCCCGTCAACTTTTGCTCAAATTTGCAGGATAGTGCCATATCGACATTTTACTGCTAATTCTAGGTCTGCAGCTTCATCCTATATCCCTATCTCTGTTTATAAGTGAATCTTTCTCACTTTCTATGCATTCCTAGCTTAATTCTTCTATCAACATTCTTTACAAAAGAGGGTAGCCTTGCTGTCTTAACCCTTGAAACTCATTTAGAATCCAATCTTGCATTGTGTGGGATTGGATCTTGTGGGTTTCAACCCCTCTTTTGAATGGAAAGTTTCCCCTAAGTGAAAACCGTCAACCCTAGTCACCTCCCTTCTCTCTCCTTGGAGTTGGAAGAGGGGAGAGCAACTAGGGTTTGATTTTTCCGCTTTAAAGGTAGGTGACTTGGTTCTTAGAGAAAATCCTAAAAATCAGCAAGACAAAGAGAAGGGGGGCAAGTTCGAACCAAACTGGCTTGGTCCTTACATCATCACATCAGCATATGGATCTGGTGCATATCAGCTCTCAACCAAAGAGGGTGAACCTTTGGAGGATCCTATCAACAGCATACACCTTCGCAGGTTTTACACATAGCTCTCCAGAGTATCCTAATTCAAAATACAAAAAAAAAAAAAAATTCAAAAAGACACAAAAAAAAAAAAGAAGAAAAAAAAAAAAAAAAAATCGTTACTTGGTGAAAACCTGGCAAACAAGCGCCTTGTGACACAAAAAAAATTGAAAAATCAAAAAAAGTAAAGAAAAACATTTCATCCAATGGTGAAAACCACTTTGGTGGCGCCCTGGGCAAGTACCATGGTGAAAACTGGGTCACCAGCGCCATGCGTAGAGACATTGCTCCTCCCTCCTTCAGGATTCCATTTTCATCCTTTCACTTTACACACACTCATAACCTCTTCATCCATAATAAACTTTACACATTCCCATCATGGCTTGTCATTGATCTACCTAAGATTGGTTCGCCATTCATAATAAACATTCTTTTTCACAACCCTTTTCATCCATAATAAATTAGCTCCTATCTGTGGCTAAGGCTAATCCTAGGTCTAGTGATAGGTGTGGAACTGAGAACATCACATATTTCGAGGAGTACAATTTATTCCAATTTTCTTCAGTCTATACGCGCACAATCTGCAATAAAGCAACATCTGCATCGCCAATCCACAATAAAGTTCCATCTTCTCTGCAATAAAGTATCAGTTTCATGGATTTAGTCAGTTTCAGATGAGACATAACAACAACAATGGACTTCAACAAATTAAATCTTTCAGCAGACTCAGACAACATTATGGTTCAGTGCTATCTATCCTTTTTGTGAAAGTAAACATTGTGACCACAATCAAATAAGACTTATACAAGTGATAAGAGACACTAAACTTGAGGACCACAGTGGATGTTGGTGTCGAGTCTTGGTTTTCTTTTGATTTTATCTTTTGGTGACATGTCTTTTAGCTTTTTCGGGATGTCTCTGACTAGAGATTCTATCTCCAGGATGTCTTTGACTAGAAAGGCGAGGATGGGGTATCGTCACCTATTTTTCTTTGCTGTCTATGGATTGTCTCCTATTAATGCTATGACTTGTCCAAGGATATGAGGACACTAAGAGTCTAGTGTGAACTGGGGCATTCCTTGTTTGTGACTGTCTTATCTCCATGCAAACAAGTACAATGACTTTCCGGGTCGAACATATGCCTCAATTGTCATAACCTACTTGCCATAATAAAGCTCAATGATGATAACGCACAAGAAGCTCTTTCACTTTCATATCTTCTATCTTCCATCCCCCTTTCTTGATTGACTTCCATCGTCCTTCTTGAGTTCATGTAGCCTGCTATCACACAACTGAGTATAATGACATGCCAAAAACATTTGCATTTCATGTAGTTTCACCTGCATTACCACATATTAAGCATTTCATACATATATATAGACATTTGCATTTGCATAACATATAAAACATAAAAGAACAAAAATATATTGCATTCCATCATGTACATATTTGCATCCATATCATAACCATCACATAGAAACATACATCATGAAACATCTCATCACATAGGTACACATGCATATAGCTGCCGCAAAGATGAATCATGTCATATATATCTATCAAAATCATAAGTGTCATGATACAATGATGTCAAAATACATATGTCTACACAACCAACCCTTGTGTCACCCTATCCGGACAAAGGAACCCACTGATCACTCCTACCAGCACTGCCGCTAGCGCTAATCCTGTCTATGTCATCGTGTCCCAAGCCATGTGTCCAACCCTCATCTCTAGTCCCAGATCCTGGAACACTCATCTCAGTACATCCCTATCTCCGTCTTGATTATAGGGTACTAACTCCCCATCAATCGGTATCCTTAGTATCCTGTACACATCCTCTAAGGTGATTGTCATCTCACCCATCAGCAAATGAAAACTACAAGTCTTTGAGTGCCATCTCTCAGCCAGCGCAGTCAGAAAACCCATGTTCGCCTGAAACTCAGGCACATACAGAATGAATCTTAGACCCATAACCTCAATAGCAGCTCGGTCCTCAAATGTCAGCTCTGGTTGTAATCTCTGCGTCGACGGGAATCTCTCTCGTGACTCCAGCATAGGCAAATACTCCTGCAGTCAAGCAAATCAATCATGTCTATCAAAGTGACACTCACTGTTCATCACAAAGTGTTGCTTCTATCCTAGTGACACTCACTGTTCATCACAAAGTGTTGCTTCTATCCTAGTGGTACTCCCTGTTCATCACAAAGTCCTACGTGTTTTGCACTCCCTATTCATCACAAAGTGCTGCTCATATTTGCACTCCCTGTTCATCACAAAGTGCTACTCATATTTGTACTCCCTATTCATCACAAAGTACTTTGTCTTGGTACTCCCTGTTCATCACAGAGTGCCTTGATCTATCTTATCCTAGGGCCTCTTCTTGAGTGTATCCTCTTAAATAGTTTCCTAATTGGCAACGTATGTTCTATCATAGAATTGTCAATCCTAGTCCTATTTGCTATCCTAGTCTTCCCTAGAGGACCTTCTTGAGTGTATCCTCTCAGCAGCTTATCCAATCGACAACGTATGTTCATCACAGAACTACCGATTCAGCCTTGAAGACATATTACCCTACCTAACATTCATTTATGACAACATTTATTGCGACAAAGTACAAGGAGGTTTTGTGGTACTTATCGGCTCTCCTGCATCTGCTGGCCTCTAAAATCGGCGAACGCGATTGAATCTGTGAACCAATGCCATTGCTGCTGACTGTTGCTTCTCTATTTCTCTCTCTACACTCTAATCTCTTGAAGGTGTGGATGACAATGAGGATGTATTCCCCTCGTGGTCTATCTTATAGACTGCCCTAGCCCTAGTCATAGCCCTCGTTTCCCGAGTCAGTCTTCATTATCCCATGACTCTGTCACTCTATTCGGTCAGTCCATTCTAGCCTTTCTTTCTTATCGAGAGATTGTCTGCAATCTTTTCAGATGTTTTCATCCAATCTCTCGAGGGGGCATATCATTCCCATCTTGGGGCAACTTTGTATTAGTTCATATTATCTTCTTTGAAACAATGCGACAAGCTGCATTGTCTCAAAGAGGGGCAAAATGTAGACACCTAAAATTGTCATGTTTAATTAAATAAATATTTTATTTATTTAATTATTTTAGCCTAATTCTTCTATTAATTAAATAAATATTTATTTATTTAATTAATTCATTTATCCTCTTCTAGCCTTATTTGTCATTTAAATAAATACTTTTATTTATTTAAATTGCCTTTTTCCTAAATTAAATAAATATCTTATTTATTTAATTGATCCCACTTCTTCTATTAATTAAATAAATCTTTATTTATTTAATTAATTCATTAACCTTTTCTACCTATGACACATGTCATTCATCTCTTAATTCCTACACTACCTACCCTCTTATTATTTTCTTATTTCCTCTACCTACCCTCTAATCATAGTCGACCTCTTTTACACATCTCAATCTTATCCCTCCATTTCATATAGCGTCTTCTATATAAGAGGATACTTCCTTCATTATCAACCCTAATCAATCATTCTAATAAATCTATGCATCCTAACTACTTGATCAATTGACGACACTACGCCTTTGCACTTTCATATGTGATCCTACTTGCAACCACATTTCCATTCTTTGTTGAGCTCTTATGCACATATAAAATCTGAGAGCAAATATATCAAGCAAGATTAATGGAGATAGGAAGAATGGAGATTCAAACCCTATTGGACATGTGATGGTATAATCTTTGTGATTTCATTTGATTTGCATTGTCTTAGGTAATCTTCACATGTTATGGTGGATCTTTGTTGTTGTTAGGCTAGGGTTTTGTGGTTGAATCCATTTAGTCTTTCAATATTGTTATTGTTGTTATCCATTTTCACCATATACAGAAGGTATTGTCATTGATGGAAACCTTGCAATCATATGATACCGGTAGGCACCGACACCGACAGACTCTACACCGACATACAGTACACCGACACTGAAAGGAAGAATACCGACACCCTGGCCGACAAGAATTTTGTATATTTATATTTTGTAATTAATTGTAAAATCTTTTATTAGCCGACATGGCAGATTGTAAAATGACTCATATATGTATGAGATCATTGTAGATCATTTTAGGATGAGAAGATATGCGAAAAGTAAATAGAAGGTAGCAGACCTAATATACGAATTATTGGTTAAAGGTTTTTATATGTAGCAGAACTTAAACCAGTACTGGATCTGGCATAGCAGATGCTAATTTGAAGCAGTACAAGACATTGGATTTGTTTAATCCATTTTTGCAAGTCAGTGTGACTTCCTTTTGTAATTGAGCAGTGAGCTCTAGGCACTTGGCCTTCCTGCATGTGCAGGCCCCTCTTGTAAAACAATAATATTCCCTTATTGGCCAGTAATTGAATATTGTGGGTCACAAATCCCATCGAGGTTTTTCCCACACCGAGTTTCCTCGTTAAAATATTGTGTTATGGTGTGCTTCTTATGTTGTGGTTATTATTCTTGATTGCTGCATTAATTTTAGTTTATCGGTACACAGTTTTGATATGCTTTTCATGTAATAAATTTAGAAAATTCATTCACCGATCAGATACTAATTCACCCCACCTCTCAGTATCTTTGGGAATCCTAACAGTAACAAATCTTCTATACTAACCTCCTCCTCTACATCCCTCAACCTGACTGCAAATAACTGACAACCTTTTTGTACACACCTCTTCATCTGCATGGCAAAAATCATACGAAGAGAAATAGGTCTCTAAATGCCTACAATCTACACACAACACCCTCTTACTCCTGCAATCTATCTGTGCCTAATGTGATCCCAACCAATCCATACCAAGAACCATGTCATAAGATCCTAAGGGAATGATACACAAATCCATTGAGGTATGAAGGTCTCCCAAAACTAGAGGACAACTAAGCACAAAGGAATCCACCACTGCCTTGCACCTCATAGCTAGTTATACCTGCCACCTATCATCCTGCTTTGTCGTAGAAAGCCCGCATATCTCTACCAAATAAGGGGTAATAAAAGATTCTGAAGCTCCTGAATCAAATAAAATAGAGCAAGGAATACTACCTATCACACCTGATGTCTCAACCATGATGGCCTAGTGCTCGGCCTGACAGTTATCAATTGTCGTGAACACTTTGTGAGTCCTGCCTGTATCTCCCATAGTAGGCTCTACTGGAGCTTCTCTTTGTTGACCTGAAGTCTGTGATGTGCATTGAGGGAAATGAACGGTTATATGGCCCTATGGCCCTATTTTCCACACACAAAACATCCTCTCTTATCATGAACTCTACTCCCAGAAGTAGCACTCAACTGCTAGACACTGCCTCAACTATAGGTTGGCTGTGCACTCTGAGCTGGCTATGTAGGAGTGAGTCTCCTATAACGCTACTGATAGAGCTGCAACTCCTATCAATCGGGAATCTAGTCCCTCTCGCAAAACTCTAACCATGTGTCTACTTCCTCTTGAATCGCTGGCTACTGTGGAAAGAGGAAGGGTGGCTTCTGGTCACATCGGTAGACTATTTTTGAGAACCTCTGACAGTTGTACCTGTAACTGGGGCACTGACTGACTGTCCTCTTGCAATAAACCCTACATTCGAGGAGTGATTCTCCTTAGCGATCCTTTCCTTCTCTATGGTGGCCTGTAAAGTCTTAGGTTCGTGCATGCGAACCTCTCTACAAATATAATCCATGAGACCCCGCACAAAGTGTTGCACAAGCATAGTCTCATCTACCACTATCTTTGCATATTGTCTGAGCTCAAATAATCTTTGCTCATACTCATCAAATGACATCCTGTCCTATTTCAGATTATGGAACTCATCTGCCTTACGCTGTCTCCAGTGCTCTAACATAAATCTAGCTTGGAATCACTCTAGGAACAACTCCCAAGTAACTATGGTAATGTCTAGTCCTAGCTTCCTGTAGTACCCCTGCCCTAATCAATTTCTAATCTCAGTTTAATCTTGGTTAGTTTATCTTAATACAATGTTATAGTCAGATGTTGATTTAACGCATAGCTGTTGATGTGGTTTTCACACTAGTTGTATGCAAGTTGTTTAGTGTACCTATTTCGTGGTATTAATATCGAGCTAACGCTTTCATTAAATTTTATATATGTATGCATGTATGACTCTTGGTTGTAGGAGATTTCAAGTACAATGCCGCATGAGTGCGAGGTTCGTCTTCACCTGGATTTGCAGGTTTGAGTGTACCTCTTTAATCCTTAGAGTTGGATTAGGTGGTCGTAAGACCCTAGTTGACCATAGTCGTGCTCAAGTGAGCATCGTTAGTCATCGTCGGTATCCCTTTTTGTTTGGGTTTGCGAGTCGTCTGTTTGGTTGACCTTCTCGATTTGCATGCTTGGTGTGTATGGGTAAATTGATTAATTAGTCCTTAGTAATTATTTTGATTAAATATGTAATTGTGCATTAGAGATTAATGGACTAAATTAATCAGAATTTCGTTATGCGATTTTTGTTGATATTGGATTGCTCGTTTTAAATTGGGAGTAAGTTCAATTAAATAGTTGATTTTGAATATTAAATGCATTTTATATATGCTGTTGAAAAAGAAAGATTTAAATTTAAGTGCAATAGATTTAATTGTATTCTGTTGGCCTTTTAAATTAGAAAGGTTAAATTGAATTAAATGAGGAAATCAATTTGGAATTGAAAGGCAAGTTTAATTTGTTGTTATAGATAGAAAAGAATTATTTTTGGGAAGATTATTTTAAATAAAAATTTTAATTCCAAAAATGGAATTTTGGTCAACTCTTCCATATAACCTAAATTTTTGGGGAAATTTGGGAGGATGGATGTTTTTGGAAAAATGTTGGTTGAAAAATATTTTTTGGATGAAATTTGGGGTTTTTGGGGAGGAAGGAGTTCTTCTGGATCTGGCAGGTGGGCTCTCCTTCAGCTCTTCCAGGAATGCGTATGAAGGTAGGAATTACCTTAACTGTTCTTCCTTGTTGCCATGGAAATAGTCTGTTGTTGAATGAAATTGCTTGTTGTCAAAATCCAATCTTTTTAAAATTGTTATCAGATTGAAATTTGAAATTGTGGGTTTAGATCTATGCTTATTTGCTTATGATCTTCAAGAAAACAATTTGGTTGCATCATTGTGGTAAAAATAGTTCCCTTTTGGCCCATTATGAGTTTGGCTGGAAATTTTAATTGAGGTTTTGTTATTCCTCATTTCTTTGCTTGGGTGGTTTGAAATTCCATTGTGTTTGGAGGGAATGAATACCATCAAAAGAAATTATGTTACCCAAAACATATTTTATTGAAACTGGATTTTATTATAACTGAAATTTATAACACAAATTCTGTTTTGTTGTTTTAAAAAAAAAGAATAAAATAAAAATATGCGAACTGTGCGTAATTTATTTAAGTTTTTATTGGTTTGGGGTTTGGAGGGCGGGGAGCGGAGCTCTACCCGCCTCCTCCTCCCCTCCCCTGCTCTTGCTCGCCGTTCACAGTGGCTGCGGGCTCACTGTGGTGGCCGTAGGGCGCCGCGGGACCTGCGGGCACCACAGTGGCGCCACCGCGCAGGTTCTTCCTGCAGCTAGGGTTTTGGGCTCCCAGCCATCCACGTTGGGAGGTGGGCCAGCCTTCACTGCCCCCTTTGAAATGTTTAATTTTTTTTTAGTTTTTTAAATTTTTTTTTTTGTGTATTTTTTTATTATTCAAAAAATAAAATGCATATAATATTTTAATATTATTTTAATGTTAAGTTATTTTAATGTTAAGTTGTAATCAGATTTTTAATTATGATTAAGGTGGCATAATCATGATTAATGATAATTTGATATTAATTAATTTTATAATGGAATTTATAGGTTAATTATTATTCAATTTCATTTTATGACTTATGCACTTTTTCTAATTAAGTTCTACAATTGTTAATTTTGTCATTGAATAATTATTGGTTATATTTTGGACTAATCTTGGATTAATAAATTTATATCTTACCTCCTAGCTGATTAGAGTATTTGGCTAATTGAGGGAGTATTGTTTAAAAATAAAATAGAATATTATGTTATTGGAAAATTGTTGAAATACGATATAATTACTAATTGATGATGTGAAATATTATTCAAGAACATATCATTTGAGTAATTGAGAAGTAAGGGAAATATTTTATCGTTGGATATTTGAATTTAAACGATGTGCTTTTGGAAATTTAATTAAGTACCATTTGGGAAAAATTGTTAGTTACTGATATTCTCATTTAGTAAAATGAATGGTTAAGTTATATTTTTCCTTTGTTTGAGAAATAGACAATGGTACTATTGTAAATTGTGGTATTGTACTCACCTGGTAACGGTGATTTCCCGTCAATGCATTTTGAAAACTTAGATCAATCAGAGAATTGGATCAACGATTATGCTTAAATCAATTTGAGAAAATATTGTCTTTTCTGATTATTGCCGTTGCGAGTTTAATTTATGTATTCGCTTTTGCTTATGTAATGGCAAGTCATGCTTTGTTTGTTAGGACCCTGTCGTATGGAATGATTTGGGGTACCTGTTTCAGTCCTCGGTTCCGAGTTGACTGTTGTTTTGTGGCAGCGTCGTATTTGGTCATATCTCTTGTGTGGGTGTCGAATGATGATTCGTGGTTGACCTTAGTTTGTCAGGTCTCTAGTTAGAGTACCGTCAGTAAGTGTACCTCCTTGAGTCGTATATGACCAGATGATTGTTCCCACCTTTTTGAACTCCGTTCGTCTGACCATGCCTATTCCTTGGTTTGAGTTCGTCCGAGTATAGTCTAGTGTCGTATGGGAAAGTGGCTTTCGATTGGGGGCCGCACCTAAAGTGGCTGCTGGGTAACCCGTCGAAAGTGAGTCTAATAAGTGATAACCTATCAGTAGATTAGAATGTAATCTCTAAGTAAGATAAATGTGCCTCACACATGGGATGAGTGCTAACATAGACTCGACATGCTGTGAGAAGGCCTGAAATGGCAAACCACCATCCTTGTCTTCACGAGAGGATGTGTGGGTCCACATGAGGCTTGGATGGGCTGGAAGCTCGGATTAGGTTGCCAGGATAACCCAGTGTATGGGGTCGGGACCTATGAAGACCTGCCATGGTAACCATACCAGGTTGTGTGATGACACTTGTCCCTATGTTCGCTAGTGTGTTGTCGTTTTGTCCTGTTAGGAGTACCTTTGTGGGTCGTCCTTTTGTCTCTGCCCTTGTGAGTATTGGTTTCATGTTAGACCTTGGGTGGTGATGACTCAGTTTTATGGATGCCCTCCTGGACCTTTGTATTAGCTTTGATTATGTTCAGCTGGATCCTGTTCTTTTCAGGGATCGTTTATGTATTTATTGACCGATGTGGTCGTTTGTATATTGTTTATATTTCGCCTTGATGGCTGGATTGTAATGGTTTAACATCTTGTATTCTTAACTTTATTAATTATTAGAGGGGTCTTGCAGTTGAGCAGACCCGGAGATGTAGCCCTTTAGGGGTGAACTCCGAGATCATTATGGTGTTATGTGATGTATTCTCTTATGTTTCCCTTATTCAGCTTTATCATGTATGATTAGCTTATGTTAGAATGGATAAGTGGATAAATGGAATTAACTTTAAATGCTTATATGTAGTCCTTCTTGAATGCCATGTTGATCGAATGCATAAGTGGTTAGATGAGATTTATCGTAGATGCATGTATGCAATCCTCTTTTAAAATGCAATAAGTTGGAATATGAAAGAATGTAACTTAGAGTAATGGAATCTATTCAGTTGTGGTTAGAAAATTAAATATGCTTGAAAAGATCTCTTATGTTTATGATGGAATTCTAGTGTGTTAGGATATTAGATGTATGGCTTGTAATTTTAAATGAAAAGCTTGAATGAAGATTATGAATAGATCTTAATGGATGAGTCATTGCTTGTGATTTATATTTCCATCTTTTGAAAGAAATTATCCTGATTAAGAATTATCTCGTTATTAAGATAATCAGCTTATTGGATTAATTGTGTGAGTTAAGTGAATTGTGATATTTAAGTAATCTCATTGGGAAACTCTTTAGGTGTTAGTTGATGTCTTCCGCTATGTAATCTGAATCTTTGATATCTTGTTGTATCTTAATGTGGTGTAACTTAAAAATAAATAAATTATTGCACTCTATTCTTGTATTTTTGTCTTATCCCTTCGGGGTTTCCTGGCGGGGCATTACACTTCCTCTCCTTTGTAAGCCACTAAGTGGAAGCAAAGTCACACAGGTGCATGATGGCACACCTAGCCTTGGTGTTGCTGCTATATAGGTGCATAGCAAAACACCAACTCAGATCCAATAACCATGTCTCAATTTCCATCCCTGTGCCTAAACCATCAAAAGTGGGAGGACGAGCTCTCAGTAAATCCCTCATGTGGCTAGCTGCGACCTCCTCCTGATCAATCTCAACTCTCCTCCTGGGAGGGGAGTGTGAGTGATCCCTCTCCTAGTTCCCTAACTAGTGAGACTCCTCCTACCTAACCTCACCCTCTCTAACCTCATCCTGCCTTGGCCCTAAGCCACCAAGAAGCTCATGTAACACTGCAACCAACTGAGGCATCACATCGCCACTAGGCTGGTCCTCGTGCGGCTCACTGTGATGTGACCTCTCTGAAATCATGGGGAGAGGACTCTCATGAGCCCCCATGCGACCTCCAGGACCACGACCACATTTCGGTCCACGTCCTCTATGCCTAGCAAACATCCTAACTCGAAAAAAGTAAAGAAAGACTATAAACCACTAAACTAGGAGTTACAATAGGTAAGAAAATGAGACAAGGTCATTGACTAACGTTTAACTAGCATAATGGGCTCATGCATAATCAGAGTACCCCATGTAGAACCCGAAACTCATAAGCTATGCTTTGATACCAATGTAAAGCGCCCACTAACAAACCCCAGGGAAACTCACTACATCTAGGTCCAAAAGAGAGGAATATATTTTTATTTTTTAACTAATAAGGTTACATCTAACTCCAACTAGACACTAAGTTAATGATTTAGTTCAATGGTTAGAATACAAAGTTAAGTGTTTATCAGTTTCTCCCTATATAATATTACTAACACGGGTGAAGACATTAAAAGGTTTCAATATTTCCCTAGGGTATTGACGTCATTACTAGTTCCTACATCATTTGGTTTATGATCGATACTTAATTTACCATCATCATATTGGCCACTTCTATGATACTAATGATTTAACCATACCATGTAGCACAACTTCAATGCATGTATTCAATTTAACCTATAACATATGCTTTACATAATATACTACTATTGTTGTCCATTATTAAACGCATCTAGCAAGGCGTGTTCACTAACTTACATATGCAATTCTACATGTGCATAATGCCATTTATGCAATATTAGTTTATGACAGCCATAACACAACTGTATAAATTCTCATTTAGCATCTAATGAGGTTTATTTACTAAGTTCCATAATAGTTTTCAGCCTTAGTGTTGTTCTAGTTTTCAAGCATCTAACTACATCTACAAGAATCTTGTATTTCACATGCTTTACCAATGATAGTATAAGTTCTTCGTTTAATGCCGATTTAACTAATTGGCAAGATACATTTCAATCCCAATTACTAACCTATCACATAAGTTAAGCATGACAATTCATTCATGTTCTATAAGTTTAAATTAAAGAAATATGCATGATTAACAATTAATAAGACACTACTAGCAAAGGTATATCATTTTCTTCGTTCTTTCTGCTTACATTAGATTAACTTGTACCATTACCTCTATTTGAATGTACCATCTAAAGTAACTCATGAATACTAATAGGCTATTTTACATAGTATTACAATCATGAGTATTACTCACTTCTTATAATTAATACATATTTTAAGTTTATTCACCATAAAATGTACAAAATATGAATTTGCTCCAAGGTTTAAGTCAACACAGAGAAAGGCTCCAATTCCACGTACAAAGACGACACCAAAGAAGAGGGAAAAAACCCAATGGCAAAAATCTCCAACCACCCAACCAATGTGGAACCTACAAGGAACCAGCCCCCGAGCTAGTAGATGTTGCTAGGTCCCAACTTGCACTCTAATCAAGGTTGACGCTTTACCAAAGGGACCAACACTAAACAATTTCCATACATATAACCATGCATCAAGAAAACAAGAGAGAACAAGAAATTTTCAGAACCTAATAAAACATCATGACAAGAATACAAAAATAAGCAAAGGACTCACATGTATGAGGAGTGCCATCACACGCCAACCAAGAAATAGGCACTAGCCTATGGCATGCAGAGCCATCTCAATCTTGAGAGAGAGACCAAGGGATATTAGCTTACTATCTCCACGGTCTTCCCATGATCGGCCTAAAAAATCCTCCCTAGGTCTAAGTCATGAGGCACTGGTAAGTTATTATATTTTAAAATTATCTAACTACCCATACCCATTCATTAATTAATTATCGCTCGATTACAATATGGTAAACTTCTTTATGCCCCAAAAGGTCTAGAATTCACGCATCCTTACAAGGAACCTTGTGAAAGTCTATCTCTCATGACCCTCGGGTGTCATAAAGGAGCCCACTCCCTCTACATGGACCTGAACTAATAAAACAAGAGGCTCTCACACAAGTAAAAGGAGTCGGTCACAATGCCAACCATGCCAAACCATGACACACACACGTACCCAAAATATTGACAACAACACATGCACAAAAAAGAGCCTCTCAACCAAAGAAATATAATGAACTCATGATACCACTGCACTAAAATATATCAATATCATGAGGTCTTCACACTCGCTACCACAAAATCAGCAGTATGGTTATTTCCTCCTCATGGAAAAATCATCATGAGGGCAAGTCGAAATGGGCAAATAAATCTCATGATACACAAGTAAAAGAAAAACTCACATTAACCATTGGTCAAAAGCAAATGACACAAATGACCTCCAAATGCAAAACACAAACTTAAAAGATTCTAATTGGGAAAGGTGGACTCAATGGTCAATCCACAATTACAATGTCATAAACATGTATATAAGTAGAAGTTGTATGATATATATTTAAATTAAAATAAAACAAAATATATTTATTTATTTTTTATATATTTTTTTTATGTATTTAACATGCATTTTTTTCTTATTCTCTTATGACAATCAAATACGGTCGCGGAAGAAAGGACATAACTTGTAATTTAACCGTTAGATCGTTATGAAATTTGGATATGTTTTTCTTAACCAAACTATATACATTCTCACTAGAGAGATTGTCTTAATATTGTCTGGTGTGAAACTTATTAGCAACAAAGTGCTCATCTAAGAAAAAAAAAATAGTGTGGACAACAAGTTTGCAATTTTGATTCAATTTTTTTTCTAATCCATACTTTTGATTAAAAATATATTTTATGTCATAGAATCTTAGAGCCCACATAATAGAAAATTTGGGAAAAGAAATGGGGTTTCAACATCAACCCAAACTGGAGAAATGGATTCCCAATTCCAAAATTTTCTCAGTTGGGAGGAGTAGTAAGGGTTTGATAAATTTTAGTTTTAAAAACATAAAGTTTATTGTTGTTTTCTTTCTAGATCAACAATAAATTTCTTTTCCCAAACTGAGAATTTAAATGAAAGTAATACTCTGCAAATAAAAGATAAACAACAACAAATCTTGCAACCAATCCTATGGAAAACAAAATCAGATTTTTAACCCATTGATTGCAATCAAAATTGGACATTTAAAGGGGAAGCAAAGATTTTTCTCCCTAAATTTCATCTTCAGCTCATAAGGAAAAGAGAAAACAAGGGAGAAATAAAAACTTACTTCTTATTGGAGACAATTGATGAGAAGAGAAGTTGGCCAGCAACAATTCACCACACAAATTTCTACAACTCTCCAAATCTCCTCCAATTTTCCAGCAATATTCTTATTTTCCAAAGCCACCAAAATTTACCAAGACAAGTGTAGAAAAATGGAAAATCCCCAAAATAAAAACCCTAGCTCTCCTTTTTCTCAAGAGAGAAAGAAAATAATGGAGAATAATGTATTCAAATCCTCAAATCTCATTATATGGACTTTTTTTTTTAATATCTATTCTCTCATAAAAATGTAGAAAAGTATAACAAGCTAAGTATTATAAACTATTCCTCTTTTTTTTTCTTTTTTCTTTTTGTCATTTCAATTTTATATATATATATATATATATATATATTTAAAATCAACAACTAGATTAATTAAATAATTGACTTCTCAACTTCCAACCACATAAAGTCAAATCCAATATTAAATAAATAATATAATTAAGTAATCCAGGCAAGCAAATAATTAAAAATTAAAATCGCTAAATGATCATAAAGTCAATAACGTGAAAATAGCAAATAATTAAAAAATGTTAAATTTAATTATTTTTTAGGATCACAAAACTACTAATGTGGCCGTAACTAGTATCAAGCAAACACTCAACACAATCAAAAAAATGTCGGAATATAAATACACTAAATAATAATAAACCAGTCACTACTCAAGCAACTCAAATAAAATAACCGAATGATCAACCAACCATGCCACATATACTCACAAGTCATGATGACGATGGTGACATGACGAACTTGCCAAGATTGATAACAAGGAATCAACGCCAAACCTAGACCTAGTGTGCGGGAAGGGAACCAACGACATCTCTGAACCACATATTGCCATTGGGAAGAGGCACGCTCACACCTATCAAGCCAAGGGAGCTCACACACGATTGCCTAGGAGGAATAAATGCCTTAGAACTTGCCAACCTGCAACCACAAAATGATACATGTGCATATATATATATATATATATATATATATATATATATATATATATATATATATATATATATATATATATATATATATATATATATATATATATATATATATATATATAACAAGTGGAGGAATGTCGCAATGACACATCTCGCTCACAATGAGTGATGTGGTGTTGATTCCCCCATGCATACAGTTCAACAATAGTCATACAATGAACAATTTCATCTTACATAAATCAAAACCGGCGTTAGTATGTCGATCTCATCATAAGCAATAATCAATAAAATCTATCTATCCACACATCAACAAGACATAAATACATGTAGCAATGAAACATCATCATGATATCTAATCACATCAAATCATAATGAAGCATGAACACAAATCCATAATATCCAAAATCATGAAATATACAATATCTATCGATGATCATCTATGAAGCACATCCAAAAGCCAAAATACATCTATGCATCATGTGAATCCAACAAGTCTACCAAATCCATCGCATAAAATAAATGTATAATCGAGTCTATCAAAATGGAATAAGAGTCTGCTCAAGTGTGGGCATTACACTAGGAGTCTTTATCTTTCATATGCACGAGTTTGAGTTTTTGAAGCAATTAGCAATTTTAGAGTTTTGTCATAGATTAAATATGATATTTATCTTAATATCATTTGCATATGCATATCATAGTATTAGTTAACTAGCAGTCTATTCTTTATATGTCATTTTGGAAGCTACTTGTTCTTGTCGGAGAGCAAATTATCTGCAACCAAGAATAGTGGAGTTAGGACACAATGAGTTGTAAACCAT